>NC_092060.1:30232179-30394679 GCF_039877785.1 Chaetodon trifascialis
CCACCAGCGCCATCACACGGCGGCGGCGGCCGAGGAGGGGGCGGCGACCGGCCTCGACTCGCCTCTGTTTCTGCAGATTGATACATCCTGTTTGGTCCTCAGAGGTCTAATGTCACAGCCATTGTGCATTACACACACACACACACACACACACACACACACACACACACACACACACACACACACACAGCTGTGCAGCTGTTGAACCTCATTTCCTCCTTAAAAAGAAAAGTTTTTCAGGGTTCGAGGCTGCAGCTTCTGGCAGGACCGCCACAGTTCACTATGTGGCCAGAAGTATGTGGACAGCTCTGGTGTGTGTGGGGGCCTGCACAGAGCCCTGACCTCAACCTCAACCCCCCAACACCCCCAGGATGACCTGGAACGCCGGCTGCGAGCCAGAACTCCTCATCTCTGCAGCATCGGGTCAACCTCATCACGCCATCACATGTATCTGGAGCGTTCACGTGTCCACAGACTTTTGGCCATGTGGTGTCATTGTCTACCACATCACACATTCCCACAATCCTTTGCACATCCACCGCCTGTTCAATGATGCATTGACACTATCTTCATCCTCTCACACTGTCAGGTAAGCAGGTCGAGCGTCCCATGTGACCAGGTGAGGACGTCACACCACATTCTGCCTTCAGCACAGAATCGAAGCTTTTAAAACGTTTTCATGAACTCAGATTTACGTCTGCTTCACCTTTCATGAAGAGAGGAAGCTCAGCGCCCACACCACCAATCCCGTTGGTCAAAAGTAATAAAAAATAAAGATTCTGAATCTGAACAAACCAGAGTCCAGTTTGATCTCAGCTTCTTCCTTTAAAGGCTGAAATGAACAAAGAGAGAATCTGTCTGGAATTACTTTAATTATCTTGAATTATTCTCTGTGTGTTTCATTTATTTTAGATATTTTCTGTTTCCTGAAGGTTCATTTCATTAGAAGCTCTCAGAACATCCTGTTTATTATTTTTATTTCTTTTTAAAAGAGCATCAAAGAGTCGATTTCCCTCCAATAACTGTGTTTTTTTATTGAACTTTTCTCTCCTGAGCTCCACTTTGTCCGTGTGGACCAATCAGAGACAGTGACCCAGTAATCCCAGGGCTGGCACGCCGGCGTACAGTATGTTTGGGAGGGATTGTCCACGCATGGCTGCAGCTCGCCGTGACGCCGTCGCTGCAGATCTGCTCGTGTGCGAGCGCAGATAACACGCAGGAAGATTAAAGCAGCAGCTCCTCGTCCTTGTTCGGGGCTCGTCTTTGAGCAGGAAGCTGAACCTGTCAGCTGGTGGAGCCACGAGCGGTCTGTCGGCCAGGGAGGGGGTCCGCATGCGCGCGCGCACATGCACACACGCACACGCACACACACACACACACACACACACACACACACACACACACACACACACACACACACACCTTAACCAGACAGGCAGAACGTCCACGCGAACAAACTGTGCTGGAAAAGTCGCAGCGTGACTTTGAAATCCTGCGTTCAGACCGACACAAGCTGGACTCACTCCAGGTGAGGACAAGAAGACGTCTGTCTCAGTCCATCCTCACTGTGTGACAGAACAAACTGCGGTTTGTTCAGAGGTGATGCTGAAGGGAACCATGAAGAACAATGACTGACGTGCTGCTGAATCAGGTGGTGTCCTCTACAGAAAGGTCTGAGGAGGAGGAGGAGGAGGAGGAGGAGGAGGAGGAGGAGGAGGAGGAGGAGGAGGTCGGGGGTCAAACACAGAACTGACAGAGGAGAGACCAGGACAGTGTCCCCTGTGAGCCACAAGTTGACTTCTTCTTAACTCATACGTACTAATGTTCAGTTACGTGTTCATACGTACGTAAACCATGAACTTTTCCTAAAGCTGTGACCTTTTCATTCATTACTGTTCTCAGCCAGCTTTATTTTGAAGGTCTCACCACACTTTGTATATTCATTACTGCGAACTTGACCAGAAACATAGAGCGTCATAGTTTTAGTGTAAGACAAAGGAGACACGTTCTTTTTATTGTGTCCCCTGTGTCTGCTGTCCTCTAGTCTCCGGTCTCTGTAGATCATTGTGTCCCCTGTGTCTCTTGTCCTCTTGTCTCTGATTGTGTCTCCTGTGTGTGTTGTCCTCGGGTCTCTGGTCTCTGTAGATCATTGTGTCTCCTGTGTGTGTTGTCCTCTTGTCTCTGATTGTGTCTCCTGTGTCTGCTGTCCTCTTGTCTCTGGTCTCTTTAGATCATTGTGTCCCCTGTGTCTCTTGTCCTCTTGTCTCTGATTGTGTCTCCTGTGTGTGTTGTCCTCTTGTCTCTGGTCTCTTAGGTCACCTGAGCTGAAGGTGATCGTGTGAAGTGTCCCGCCTGCTTCCCACCTGTTGGCTGCTCCTCTGCTTCCTGTCAGCTGACGGCGTAGCCCCGCCCTGCTCGGCGAGGAGCGGTCACAGTAATGGCGGCTGTGTTAATCGTCGCTCACTGTGTGATTTATGGTGTTTGCTGAAATCAGCAGGACGAGGCGTTTGGGAGCGGCGAGGGGATTCTCTCTCCGGCTTCCCTCGCCCAGACGCTGCTGCTCTCACTTTTAATTGGATCCCTGTGTGAAGCTTCCACGGAGCTTTCATCACAGCTTTACCCACAATGCACGGCTCTCTCCTCATAACCTACATTACTAATGGAGACAAATGTTGCATTGCATCCTGGGAGAGTTCTCTAATAGGAGGGGCAGGAGAGGAAACAGAAGACAGAGAGAAAGGAAGTCTGACTGAATCCGGAAAGTCTACAGGTGACGAGACGAAGCCGCAGAGAGGAAACCGACACATTCGCTCCGTCAAACTACACACCTGTGGCCACACCCACATCAGTGACATCACAGCAGACCTTTTCCTCATCAAAACACCTGCGTGACATCACTGACTGGACGTGGTGGTTGATGCAGGACGTGGTGGTTGCTTTGACGCTCCGCCTGATGTACATGGAGTAAACATTATCGTCTTGCCCCGCGCTCACCTGCAGATGTCTTCGTCTTTGTCCCTCAACAGCTGGATTATCCCGTGCACGTATGCTAGCTGTTAGCTCGTGTGAACAAACATGGCGACACATGATAACTGGACGCTTTGACTGTCGTGACGTTGGCAGTAATGAAACCTGAGCTGCTGGACGCCTTGGAGACGTATGACAGACACAGGTGTGAACGGCGAGGTGTCTCGGCTGTCCCCACAGGTGGACAGACAGACAGACAGATGGACAGACATATTCTGTCCTTATTCGTGAGCTCATTCTGTTCAGGCGGTTCGCCGTGACGTGCTCAGCTGCACTTCCTCTAAAAATGGTGGACTTGGACACGTCTGTCCTCACCTCTGTGAAGTTTACAAAGACGGCAAAGCGTGGGACAGCAGCTTCATCCAACCACAACAGAGCAGGTTCTTCTGAACGGACCAATCCAAGCTCACGTGGCTGTACAGCGTCATACGGAGAGAACGGCGAGCTCTGACTGACGCCATTCAGGCAACTCGAGCATCAAAAGGCTCTTTAACCCGACGGCTCAGCGATCATCTGCTGCAGCTGACTGACGATCTCCAGCGAGTCCACGTCTGTCTGCCGCAAACGTCCGTCACAGTTCACAGAAGGTCCGCTTGACCTTTGACCCGCCGTGCGATCCGTTTCCTTCTGCACGATTATTCCTGACATCTGAGTCTGAGCTCCACGTGAGGAGGTTCAGATCCTCCATCAGCTGCCGGTTTCCAGCCTGTCTGTCGTGTTTGTTCAGACTCACAGAAGTGAACAGAAAGTGTTTTTACTGCTGATGGAAATGATGGAAAACTTCCGATCACGCCATCCTGCTCTGTCTCTGCTCTGTACAGTGTTTGTTTCTTTCAGCACATTCGGGATATTTTGTGCAACGAGAAAGTAAAATCCAAACCTCATGACTGAGAACGCAGTTTAATGATCCAAGCTTAAAGTAATTCTGGATTAATGCAGCACAAAGCTCATCAGGCAGGTTTCTCATTTAAGTGACAAAAACGATGAAAGAAAGTCAGAAATCAAAGAAAATGATCAGCCGCCGTGAGGACAGACACTGCTCAAGAAGAAGAAGGTGTGAATGTGCCATTTCACCAAACACGCATTTAAAGACTTTGCGAGCTACGAATCTTCTCCATCAGGTTTTTTAACGAGCTGACGTAGCTGTGACGCCTCCTAACGTCGTCACTGCTGACTGCCTTCATGCTTCCTGCTGCTCAGCTGACGTGTCACCACAGACCTTTCATTCAATGATAATGAACTGGAAATGTGCTGATGGTGGACTGTAGAGAGCTAAAGTGTGTTTGCTTTGTTCACGGCGGCAGCAGGTCAGAGCTCCGTCAGGTCACGTCTGTCTTCCACACGTTATTTGGCTGAAAGTGGTTTTTCTTGTGGCGTAGCCCTGAACGACACACAGTCGGAGGGTGTTCGAGGCTCACAAACAGCAGCCTCGCTTTGCGTCCTTGAGCAGATTAATCTGCTAAACTCTGCTCGCTGATCGCAATTAAGAGATGAGAAACTTCTAAAGCGCTCTTCCTCCACTCGCGCTGCCCTCCCTCCATCTCCTCTCATCTCTCTCTCTCTCTCTCTGTAACGAGGCCTCGCTCGTCCCTTCCTCTTACCTCTCTGATATCCCTCTATCTGTGTTCGCAGTCACACTGGGATAATTGTGCACCTATAATGGAGAAATTAGTCGGCCCTGAAATGAGCTCCTCTCTCTCTCTGTCTGCTCTCAGAGAGGCTGAACGCCGCCGCTCGACTCGCTCTGCCACATCAAACCCTGACGAGCTGCAGAGGAGGAGGAGGAGGAGGAGGAGGAGGAGGAAGGATCACCGCTGCGAGGCATCCTCCACAAATCTGCTTTCACTCTGCAGCTTCCTATCTTCCTCTTCCCTCCGCTGCTCCTGCTCCTTATTAGAATATCACTTTAATGTTACACTGCAGGTGTTTTATTACCTCCAAAAATCAAAATGAAGTGAAAAGAGATGCGGCTGTTGTCGCGTGAGGAAGGTGGCCTGTCTGGATTTGTTCATGTGTCCCTGAAAAGCTCCATATCAAACGTGAAATGTGACTTTAAGAGGGAATTTTAACCTCTTGAACCCTCAGTTTCTCTGAAAATATCTCCTTCAACCACGTCCACAGTCCTCTGTGGAGCATCTCCCCGCTGGGCCTGCAGGTGTGTTTCTGCCCTCAGCAGCTTCATGAAGGCCACTTTCCACAGCCGTCACTTTGCATCATCTATTTCAGGAATCAGCTGCTTTTTCCACTACGTGCCTCTGCTAATCAGCTCGGAGAGACGTGCATGTTGTATTTTCATACACCTGCAGCCGCTCAGTGCTGTCTGCATGTTGGAGGCTCCTGAACTGGCCCTCAGCTTCACTGGATCTCCGCCATCATCCCACCTCATCTAAAAAAGTGATGCTGTTTTCTTCTTCTCTGCTCTTCACAAAGCAAACAATCATTATCCAATGAATCTGTGACATGAGACGCCTGCTGAGGACAGTTTGTCCAGCTCTGTCTGTGCTGCTGAAGGTCAACTTCCATCCAAATCAAGCACAACATTTCAGCTGAATGTTCAGGAAATCTGCAAAAGAAAATGAAAATTTGTGCACATTTCCATCCACTGCTGTTAATATTAAAACTACTACTAATAATAAACTTTACTTGTACAGCACCTTTCATGCAGGAGTCGCAGCTCAAGTGTTTTAAGAAAGAAATCACATCAAGTGAGTGATTTTCATAGAAAAACAGAAAATGACGTAAAAAAGGATGCAGATGAGGGTGAAAACAAAAATAAAGACAATGCATTAAATCCCACAATGAAACACTAAAAGCTAGGTCAAACCGGAGCAGAGGAAGGTTAAAGTCTGTTAGGACGAAGCTCTGAAGAGCTCTTCATCTGTGGTGTTCAGACGCAGCAGTCACCACAGGTCTCAGACGTCTTCGTCTCGCTGAGGGTCCCAGCGCTGCCCAGAGACACAAGACTTCATTCAAAATCAGGATAAAGCATCGAATCACAGCATTAAATCAGCAAATAGGTTAAAATAGTTTCCACAGAATGCATAAAATCAAGAGAAATACGACACTTTAAAGGAATCAGAAGCTGGTTCATTGAGATAAACAGCAGGTGGCGCTACAGTTCCAGTCAGGCGCCATTACACCAGTGCAGAAGAAGACTTTTCCACATTATACGTTTAATCCACCACAATCTGAGGGCAAACGTTGTACTTTTACTGCATTTTACTTCATTGACAGTTTCAGAAAAACGGATGATTTCAGATATTCTGATATAGATTTAATTTTGTCGTGATAGTATTATATGATGTCTGTGATTATATATTAGATATGAAAGCGCCTTCAGATTTTGATGAAACTCCGTCTTTCAGATCGTGAATATTCGACTTAAGTATTTCTGCTGAATCAGAGTAAGTGAGTGCTTCCTCTGGAAAGGCCTTTCACACACACCTCAGAGTGTTTGCTGTGAAGCTTTAAACACACCTTCAACAAACGACCTCTGACACTGAACGCAGACTGATGGCGTGATCACGCCGTGTTCAACGCGCCTGTGCTGGAGACCATCTCTGGTCATTGAACCATCAGCAGGAAAACACAGATAGCGAGCGTTCAGGATGAGGCGGCCGTTGAGATATTTGCTGATTGAGAGCTTTAAACCTACAAAGAAAGTGTAATTGAAAAGACGAGTTTAGCCCGACAGCCTTTTGTGATATCTTTTTAATTAAGTTTCCTTTTCTAATGTGCGATCGGTGGGCGCGATAGCGGCGGTGGCAACACGCGCAAGGTTTTCTTCATTAAAACGTGGATCTTGAAGAATGTGGCGCTAATTAAAATTCAGCCATATGAGGAGAAAAGCCGCCGTGGATACGCAGTGACAATGAGACACGGCGAGTCCACTTCACAGGCAGCGGGGAGACAATACACAAAGGACGAGCGACAGTGACGCACACGTGCGATTAATATGAGCGCCACATGTTGCTGCTGTACGACACGCCAGCAGTTTGTATAAAACCATTAAACACGAGGCACAACAGCGTGACGGCTTCTCACAGCACGTCTGAAACAAAGCGCCTTAAAGCTGCTTTCATCAGTTTCCAATGAACCTGTGTGTGTGTGCGTGTGTGTGTGTGTGTGTGTGTGTGTGTGTGTGTGTGTGTGTGTGTGCGTGTGTGTGTGTGTATTGAGACGTTCAGATGGACATCAAGCCGTAGCATAGAGCTTAGCTTAGCATGAAGTCAGTGTGCGTTCAGGAAGGCAAATGTAGGAAAAAGAAGAGCGAGTGCTGCTTTCATTTTAGTCTGAGTCTGGTCTTTGTGTCAGCTGTCGTTTCAGTTTTTATTAGTTTTAGTCACGTTCATACTTGTTTTAGTCAAGTTTCAGTCGACTGAGAGTCTGAGCTTTCAGTGAACTTTAGTCTTATTTTAGTCGATGAAAACTGATGACATTTTCATTAGTTTTAGTGAATGAAAACTGTATTTTAGTCTCTTTCTAGTGATGCAGTCAATATAGTATAAGTACCTCGTAGTTTAGACCAAACCAAAATGTTCTTTTAGCCAAACCCATTTCACAGTTCAGACTAGGTTGTCTTATAATTATATTATTGTTACCTCATAGACTGAAGAATCCATCCATTCCAGACACGAAGACGCTCTGATTTGAATTCACAACATATTTATTCTTCCAAGCAAAGCCCGCTGGTCCGTCCTCTGCGTCAGCTGTCTGTCGTTAACGTTAACCTACCACAGCTGCATCTTCTAAATAACGCCGCGAGCGGATTGAGGAAGTGACGTCGCTGCGACTGCGCAGAGCGACCTGATGCAACCGCTGAAGTGAGACACAGGAAACAGAAATACTGCAAAATAATAAGAACAACGCGACTGTAGGAGCCAAATGTGTTAAGTGTCATAAGATTTGTGTGTTAATCACTGTTGTGAACACGGGGTGTCGCCTAATACCTGCCTATGCTCTCACCTACAAAGGTAGGAGGAAATCTGTTGAACCCGGAAGGGCAAATGGTTTTTGACTGCTGTGGCGCGGAGGGATTACTGTGAAGCTGCGTGTTTGGTCTTCCAGAAGGATCCCTGAAAGCCCAGGCCCACCTATAATCATTGTAAATATGTGGCCGGGGCCCCCTAGTGGCTGGGGGCTCCAAGCAACCACCTGGCTTGCCTGTCCGCACGCCCCGCCCCTGTTAACATGGCAATATTGGCACTGTGAGCATGCTAACATGTATAGTTAGCATGTTAACAGTGCAGCATGCTAACGGTTTTCAGACCTTTTGGTCGTGCCCACATTTGAAGCCTAAAGAAATCTCCACCTCCAACATAAAGCAGTTTAGTTTTTATTTACTTTTTTAAAAATATATTATTATCTGCCATGTTTTGTTTTCACATCATCACCTGTTTTCTTTCCTTCCTCATTGATGTCTGTTGATGTTGTTTTGCTGTCTGCATCTTGCTAGCTTGCACACTGCTAGCCCTGCTAGCATCATAGGAAATGTTTTTCTCTATCGTTCCCTCGCAGTTCTTTAATCTTTAGTGAGCTGAGTCAATGAGGTGAACGTTTAGCATGTTAGCAGGTTTGTTAGCATGAGTTTTCATGCATTCAGGCTACAGTTCAGGTTTATAGGATCTCTGTCATAGTTTCATCCTGTCATTAATTTGATTGTTCAACACATAAAAGTTTAAAAATATCATCATCATCATTTACAAAAGTGTTGGACTGACGGGCCGATGAACCAATCAGCACGTATAGAGCCGCTGAAACAGCCAATTGTGTGCAGGTGTAGATCTTGAAACTTGAGGCTGATGTTCGGTTTGACAACGAGACAGTTTAGAATAGCAAAAGCCAGAGTGTCTTTGATAGCTGTGAAAAGAGACGACGGCGTCCGTCCGCATGAAAGCAGACAAGTCTTTGTCTTCAGCCGAACAGAAAGAGACGAGCAGAAGACGACGCTCCGAATGAAAAGAGACCCTTCAGAAGGTTTTCAGTTTCCCTTTCTCATCTCAGGGAAGCCAGACAGTGAAAGCCCAATCAGAGCTGCGGGGTTAAAGAATAAATTCAATGGAAGAGAGTCACTATAAACACAACAATTACTCCTGACAGCGCCGACGAGAGGCAGCGAGACACAAACGAGCAGCTGTTTGGGCTGTGCTCACACTCACTTCCTGTTTGTCTCGCCGTTTAAAGTGCTTCTTTCTTCAGTTAAGGTCTATTCAGCCTCCGTGGAAACGGCCGTTTTGCCTTTTGTGCCTTGTTGATGACTTTGGAGGCGAGTTAATGAAGGACGATGCTGAAGCAGAAAGCAGCAGAAATAAAGACCGGAGCGGTTTTTCCACACCGAATGCAGCCAAACGCAATTATGGGATGTGGATTACTGTTGAGGGAGGTGTGTGTGTGTGTGTGTGTGTGTGTGTGTGTGTGTGTGTGTGTGTGTGTGTGTGTGTGTGTGTGTGTGTGTGTGTGTCCGTCCTGTAACAGGAAGCTTAGACAAATTCATCGCGGCGTTTTCTTTGAATGACGGACTCAAACCTCGCTGGAAGTGTGAAACTCAGACACTTTGTGAATGAAACATGGCGTCGCAGCTGCAGCTTCTTCAGACAGTGAGCTGATTTACAGAGGCTGAGTGGATTTTTCAGCTTCAGTCGACCGTTAGCAGGAAACAGAACAGAGCGGTCAGTTCGCTGATGGTCGTTTCTTATCGAAACGCAGCTTTGAAGTCACAGCTGACTTCTTTCCAGATGTTTGTAGAGTGAAACATCTGAACAGCAGATGCATTTCATGAAACATTCATGTTCTTCATCCTACAGCCGGAGACCCCTGCTGGACGGACTGGACGTCCATGGTCCCCAGACAGTGGACCGAGTGACTTTGGGGACATCCTGACTGTTCCTGTAGCACCACCATGTTTCTGCTGGACGTTGAGCTCGAAGCTTCATTCTGGACCTTTGAAATGGATTTCAGCCACATGTTGTCACATTAATAATGCTGCTTTCTCAATGAAAATTCTGACTAAATATCGTCGTCAATGAACCTTTATAACATGACGAAAACAGGACGAGACGCGACGTAAATGCTGGTCATGTGACGATAACTATAATTAAATATATAATGCAATATTGTTGACGAATAAAAAGGAGACTAAATGGTTTACAAAATGTGTCTCACTTCAGGGGCTGCATCAGGTCGCTCTGCACAGTTGCAGTGACATCACTTCCTCAATCCGTTCGCGGCGTTATTTAGAAGATGCAGCTGCGGTAGGTTAACGTTAACGACAGACAGCTGACGCAGAGGACGGACCGATGGACGGACCAGCCGGCTTTGCTTGAGTTTGTAAGGTAACAATAATATAATAATAAGACAACCTTGTTTGAACTGTGAAATGGGTTTGACTAAAAGAACATTTTGGTTTTGTCTAAACTACTAAGTACTTATATTATATTGACTGGGTTAAACAGAACTGCATCACTTAAAAGAGACTAAAATTTCCATTGACTAAAACTAGACTAACACAGTCAGGGATAATTCTGACTAAAATAAGACTAAAGTGCTCTTTCAGTCGACATTTGGTCGACTGAAACTTGACTGAAAAGAGTATGAATGTGACTAAAACTAATAAAAACTGAAATGACAGCTTGACACAAAGACTAGTCTAAGACTAAAACTAAAACAGGCCTCCAAAAACAAGACTACTCATTAGCTTCATGTGGAAGTTCACATGAAAGCATCAAAGAGCTTCAGTGTCACCTGAAAACTGAACAAACTGCGTCAAGAAGTTACCTCTTATTAAATATCGTCTAGTCCAACAAACGAAGCCTCGTGTCGCCTCTGAGAGGCAGAACTGAAGGAAAGGTCTCATCTGTGCAGGATGCTGGATCAGACTTTCTGGGATGAACCTTCGCGCCGTGTCGACCATCTGATGCAGAGACATGACTTTCATAGGAATCAGTCACTTTCTGAGAGGTCAGACTTTTAATGTTCTGCAGAATAAAGTTCTGTATGGTACATTTCACCTGTGTGTGTGTGTGTGTGTGTGTGTGTGTGTGTGTGTGTGTGTGTGTGTGTGTGTGTGTGTGTGTGTGTGTGTGGCTGCACTAATGAATTAAACAGCAGGCTCATTACACACCTAACCGCACACACACAAACACACGCCCTCTCTAAACAGCCTCTAACAATGGCCGCTCAGCGACTGGCGCTCGCAGCTGATTTAATCGCGCTGCTCTCGGCCTTTTCGTCTTTTGTTCTATGATTATATTTTTCCTCTGCGGCGTGAACGGCTGCAGGCGGCGACCGACGCAGAAAAAGGCTGCGGTCAGATAAACAAACGGATGAAATAATCTTTTGTCACTGATTAAATAGCGACTCTTCTGGTTTTCGCTGTGAGGCCGTTACTTGGGATTCATTCACTTCAGCTCATTAATTGCTGATGACAACAGCGAGGAGACAGAGGTGAACAGAAAATTACAGACACTCTTCATTTAAGAGGAGGGTTTGAGGACAGAGAGGGCGTTTAAACAGAGAGCGTGCAGGCGAGGAGTTGAGCTAATGGCGGCTTTCATTCATGTTAGCCCTGAACCTGCTAACCTGAGGCTGACCTTCGCTCCACGTGAGGCCGCACAGATCAACAGCTGCGTTCAGACTGCAGCTCCGAACATCATCGCTTTCATCCAGCTATCAAACCAACGAACGTCAGCAGCGCTGCCAGCACGCTTCCCCCTTCAGTGCCACGCTGCCCAAACAATCCTCATTATTTGACTGATTATCGCTCTTTATTCTGCGTCGCCGCGCTCTGGGTGTGTAATGCTGCGTAAACCCGTCAGCGGGTTTACGTTAGCGTTAGCCAAAGCGCAGTGTGACGCTCACTTTGTGCAGGATGTCGGTTTGACGTCCTGGACGTGAGACCAAAGCAGCATCGCTCAGCGTTTACGGCGAGGACTTCAGGGTGCTAACGGCTAACGGCTAACTCACCGCCGCCATTGACGTCCTCTCAGTGACTCTGCTGAGGTGAAGCTAAAAGGCTAAACAGACTTTCAGTCAGACTTTGACTTGATTAAAGGAACTGAAAACTTTAAAAGTGTTTGATATCAGAGGTTCAAGGGAAAATTTAGCAGAATGTTTGCAAAAACACGTCAGATTCAGGACGTTAACCAGATTTTTTACCTTGTTGTACGTCCTGTTTGAACTCACTGTGTTTAATCCATGATTTTATTAATCTGTGCAAAATCATCTTTACAACACATTTATTATCATATCTGAACTTTTGCTCGTGTTTTGAGATCAAAAAGTAAAATATTTCCCTCTGAGATGTAGCACATTAGCATTAGCATAAAATGGGAGAAACCTCAAAGTTCCACATTTTCTTCCTCGGGAAGATTTCTCAGACCGAACGCATGCAGACAGAGAAACAGGTGAGCTCAGGTGAGAGAAAGCAGCAGATTCACAGCGTAAAATGCGACGAAGCTCTGACTTTGCGCCTCTCGCTGTGTGTTGCAGAGCTTCGGCGTGAACGTACTCTCCCGCCGTCAGCTCATGTCGGACTAATAGTGGAATAATCCAGGAGTTCATTTATGAAACAATATGAATCCCTGCACTCTGCAGGAGGCGTCGGCAGTGTGAAGTAATTCTCTGTTCAACTTGAGTGCGGCCGGTTCCTCCATTAAAGGCCGTGTGCTGTTTGCTCTGTAATTACTGCAGCAGCGAGGAGCGGCCATCGCTAATGCTCACTGTGTTAAAGTAGCTTAAAAAACATACAGCGAGCTGAAGCGACCGTCGCATTAATAATGCAGCCGCAGGAACGACTCGCTCCTTTTCACAACTGGACTAAAAACCTCCAGCGAGGAGTGGACAGGTGGACGAAGGACACCTGTCCATGTGTGCTGTTGGCAGTGTTTCAGCGTGGACTTCACAAACAGCGGAGATGTTCACAGTTTAAATCTCAAGTTTTAAAGGAGCGGTCCAACATTTTTCATCTGGCACCTCGAAGACACGAAGACACGTCCTGCTGGACGCAACGAGGACAAAGATCCGATTTATCTAAACTCCTCAGTGAACAAACATTTGTGTGATTCTGACACTAAAATGCTTAAAGTTTTTTTTTTCTTGTCCAGTTCAACCCTGCCTCCCGACAGCAGCTGGATCGACCAATCAGCTTGCACGAGGTCCAGGCGGTGCGTTGTTCAGACGTATGAAGGTGTGTGCAGGTCACTTCCTCTGTGAGATGTTTACCTGTGTCTGTTAGCTTCAGCTGAACTTTAAAACTGTTCACCTGGTTGTGTTAGCGAGGCGTCACCTCTCCGTCAGGCGCTCTGCAGTCGTGCGTGGTTACGTTTCATTGGTGTAACAGGAAGGCGTGTCCCAGGTTTTAATAACTTTCATAAGTTTAACGGTTCCCAGCTTCAGCGTGAGGACTCGCTCTGTAATAATGAAGCCAGCAGCAGTTAATCCTCAGAGAAAGCTGTAACTGGTAAGGAGGGCACAGACACTTCTCAGCCTGTGGTGGAATAAAACTGAGCAAACCGACATTAGCCTCACGCTAGCACGACGCCCACTTCTCATGAAGGCCAATTACTGCACCTCCACGCCGGCTGCAGAGGGTTCCCACAGCTTCCCCACGCGAGGTTAAAGGAGGTGAGGGGAGGCATCTGGGTGGGTTTCTCCCTCCTTACAGAGGGACAGAGCAGACATGTCTGCCAGACCTGACATGTTTTCTTCTTTCTTTTTAGCCGTTTTTTTTCTCGCCCAGCTGCTGCGTAATGAGCCTATCTGGCCTTAAGAGACAGTATTAGCAGTCCGCCGGCTCTCTCTGCTATCTGTGACACTCACCACCGAGGAGGAGGAGGAGAGCCATTTTCTCTTTGAAGAAGATATCAGAATCATTTCATATTTCCTGCTCATCACGTTTCTGAGCGGAGCTGCAGGGCTGCTGAGCTCCATCACGGCTCAACACCTGAGACTCAGGTGAGGGTCATTCGGGGATTTCAGGGTCAGCCTCAGTGTTTGTGTCTGCTGACGACTCGAGATGTCAATAAAAAACCAAAACGTGTGAATGACAGCGTCGCTCTGATGATGAGGCGGAACAGCTTTCAGAGTAAAAGCCTCGTCATCGTTTCATACTCGCCGCATGGATTCCTCCTTCAGATCATTGGCTGAATTTTTTCACTTTTTAAATCAAATAAACTCTTACATCTCAATAGAAGACGAGCATGTCTGTGTGTTCGTAGGCTAAGCTAAACTCAGCTTTAGTTCTTTAACCTTTAACAGTTGTAACGAGGCTCTTTCTGGTTGGTTAGCTGAGATGCTACGAGCTAGTTTCTGCTGAACAGTCGCTCAGCTGGTTGGAAGCGCTCCTCAGGTGTCACCAGGTGTTGACTGTCGCTGAGCTGCAGCGGTGATTTTAGTCACGTTCAGGTCGGTTTGTCCTGCTGATGTGCGGCCGGACGGCTGCTGGCCTGTCTGGTCGTCGTGATGGAGTCGATGAGCATGGGCTGCTGTGCTGTTCTGCAGTGTGTAGGATGCTCCAGCCTCTCATACTGTATGTTGCTCCAGGTCGTGCCGAGCAGATAACGAGGAGTGCTGCACACCCTCTGCCTTGTTAAACTGGACAATGTGGATTTGGCACTTTTTCATTGTTATTTTTATGTTTCTTGGCGACTCGATTGGAGTTCCAGCTGCAAGTTCAAAGTACAATAAAGCTCTTGAATGTGGCTGATGTTTGCAGTAGTCATAGAAGTACTGCTAACAGTCGTAGCTCCAGCGGTAGCAGCGTTAGCAGGAACCTCACATTGCCTCTTTACTCCCGGACACACAGTGAGTCGACCTGCCGATAATCCACAGGCGTGTCTGGTTTGGACCAATCGCGTGCCGGATGCAGTGTTTCCCTCATGTTTGTCACTCTGCAGACGCTTCAGTTCAACCTTGTCTCTGAATGTGAGGTGAGCCTCTGGGCGTCGGTCGCGTCCTCATCACGCTGTGCGCGGTCAGACGGCCTCGCCGCTGCCGGCCGGCTATTTTTTGTCTTTTGAAAGGCCTGATTAAAAAAGGGGAGGGGGGGGCGAGCTCCTTTAATCTATAATGGAACAGACGTTATCATTATTGTTAAATAATGCACAGCGGCCACCAGCATCAAGTATTAATAACTTATTGAACAGAGCAGTTTCCGGTGACCTGCCTCTGGGCCCAAAGCAGGAGCTTCAACAGGGCCAGTGTGTGTGTGTGTGTGTGTGTGTGTGTGTGTGTGTGTGTGTGTGTGTGTGTGTGTGTGTGTGTGTGTGTGACTTTATTGACAAAAGGCCACTGTAATATCGGGGTTTGAAGCCCAGGAGGGTTTGAAACAGAAGTTGTTTTCGTTGCCTCTGCTGTTGTGAATTATTCTCTTAATTCTGGTATTTATTCATATTTGTGTCATTAAATCAAAAATAACACAAAGCTTTTTCAGCTTATTCAGAAGTTTAAATGATTTGGGGGGATTTTTCGCTCCTGACCTCGTCTCTGATCTGATGAATATTTCACAGCGCTGGAATTTATTCTACTGATGCTGTAATTATTGGACTTCTGAGAGCAGGTTTACCATTAGCATAGTTAAACATAATCAATACGCTGATGTGATGATAGCGCAGCTGAACAATGTGACGGAGAGGCTGCAGAAAGGGAGAAACCTCTCTGTCACTTCAACAATCAATATCACAAACATCAGAAGTGTTTGAGCGCCTCACAGATCAGCCAATCAGATCTGTGCTCCTGATAGCAAAGATGGCTGCACTCCTGGAGAACAAGCTGCAGCTAGAAAAGCTTGAAGTGTGGGAGTATTTTAAGACCCAGCGGTCGACAGATGTGGATGCTGGTCAGTGAATGAATCGACCAATAAAATAATAATATGATTAATCTATCAGAACGTCATCGGGAGGAGCAGCTGAGACTTTCAGAGGTCAAACAATGGCTGAACGTGCGGCGCTGGAGGGTTAAGGTGGGTTTTAGGGTTTGGGTTAAACCCAGGTTTAGTTAAAGTGAGGGTGGGGCTCATGGCAGAGACGGGCGGGGTCAGGAGCCCATGAACGCAGACATACACAGCATGAAACACCTGCTCAGACGACCTCTGACCCCTCGTGCTGCGGTGGTTTGAGCCTGACGTCGCCGCACACGTTTGTATTTGTCGGTTTGTTTGCGTCGGTCACACATTAAAAACCTGAAGAATGAAACAGGAGTTAAACATTTCAGCTGCCTCCCTGTGTGAGCTGCAAACATCCCGGCTGAAAATCTATTTGGACGGCTCGTAAATCGAAAGCTTTAGAGATGGTTGTCTAGCAACTGGCGCCCGCTTGCCAAGCCCGCCATTACAGCCAATTATGGCGGGCAGGAGAAATTGGTGTCGTCCTTTTTTTTCTGATGGCTGAATATCTCTTTTTTTTCCCAGAAGCAAATGGGGCCTCGCTGGCAGACCTAACGACGCCGTCGATATCTGAGCCTTCATCAAACCTGAATGAAAGCAAAGCTGATGGAAAACCTCTTAAATCGCTGCTTTTTTAAATGGACTTCTGTGAGGTTTTTGTTAATGTTTGTTTCCCGCTCCGCCGCCGTGTCTGTAATAACGTAAACAGCTGTTTTCAGCGCTGTGATTTATGCCGTTACAGACGCGACTCTGTCACCTCATCATCCACTTTCTCGTATCATCATCTTTCATGCCGGGACGCGCTCGCTTCCTCAGAACGCCGTGCAGAAGTTTCGCAGCGAGAGAAAGAAGAAAAAAGTGCAAACAACCCGGAGTTAATGCAGTTTTTCACAATTAGATTTGGGCAGACGTGTTTGGCAGCCCCGCCTAGCTGCTGGGGGGACACTGATGAAAACTAATGCTGTAATTCTGCTCACATATTGCCACCTGACTATTAGATTTGCCCTTTCTCTTGTATGGGGGCCAATGTGCTTGTTGGTTAACCCAATTAGCTTTTGTGTGTTATTGCTTTACGCTCTCACCCAGAGGACAGTTTCAATAATCGGCCGAGGAGGAGGAGGAGGAGGAGGAGGAGGAGGAGGAGGAGGTCGGGGGTGAAGAGGTGGAGGACGAGCTGGTGGGAGGGGCCAAACAGCCCTCAGGGCGTCGAATCAGAGCAGAGTGAGCTGAACAGAAACAGTTCAGGTTTCTGCCTCCGTCTGTTTCAATGAAGACACAAATATGAAAGACGAGAAATAAATCTGATTGGTTAGAGAGGAGGTTTTTTTTTAAGTTTCAAAGTACTTCACACAACTACAACAAGATGAAGAAGTACTTCAACTACTGCAGTCAGTCGTCACTGATTCTCAGCTCTTATTCAGTGATTTCACAGACGACAGTGATTGAATCTTACGTCTGTGCTGTCTCTGCTGTCTCTGCTGTCTTTGCTGTCCCTGCTGTCTCTTCCTGTCTCTGCTGTCTCTGCTGTCTCTTCCTGTCTCTGCTGTCTCTGCTGTCTCTGCTCCATGAAATAAGAATTGATGGAGTATTTCAGGAGTCAAAGTCCATTGAAAAATTACCTTAAAACTCGAAAGACCTGTCCAAGGTGGACCCACAGTCAGCTGAGAGCTGTTCTTCAGTCAGGTGGAGTACCTGCATGGTTCTGGTCTCTTTTGAGAGGAAACACTGAACTTTCATCCTCAGCACTTACAGTCACTTCGAGCTCCTGACACTGAGACAGAAGCTTGGACAGACTGAAGCAGACGTTTTAACGATGTGTCTGGGCCTGTCAGCATGAAGCCTCACTCCGGTCCAAGTTCAACAAAAACCGACAACATGTCACACAATGTGAATATTTTCCATGTTTTATGACAGAATGACGAGGCGTTCTCTTGGCTGTGGACACGACATAAAAGACCCTACCTTAGGTGTCAAATGAAAGGTCAGAGTGCAGCCACCATTTTGAAACCAACATACCACCCAGGGCTGGGCATTTTACGCCCGCGGACCACATCCAGCCCTCAGGACATCCCTGTCCAGCCGTGAGGTCAATCATAAATTAGAACATAAATGAAAAAGTATTTATGCTGTGATGCAATAAAACTGTGGTGCTTTTATTTTCAAGCATGCCGGGGTTTGTTTGTTTTTTTTTTTGTAAAATTGACGTAAGGACGCGCATGCGTGGGTTAACAGCTACAAATGATGCTGCCAGCTAGCCCTCAAAACGCCAGCTCACGCCAAAAAAAAAAGAAGCTGATACCGAATGCCTCGCCACGTGGAGGCTAAATATTTACGTCCAGAGGTCAAAGGTAAAGCCGTGTCAGCTTCACAGCGACTTGACGGTGAGCGTATCTTCCCGTTTGCTGACGTTATCTCTAACCGTTAGCATTAGCGGCTAGATAACATCAGTTAGACTGGATAACATTAGCCAGCGAGCTAACGAACTAATGTTAGTTAGCAGTAGCTAATTGACTAGTTAGCCAACACTAGCTAAGTGATGTACTTGTTTTTTGTATAAAGTCGACCGACTGCTGATCTTTAACATCGTGCAAAACACCTTTTCAGTGTTTGTGAAGATGTTAAAAATAAAATGAAACACTGATGAAATGATTGTTTTTACTGTTCATTACTTCTTTAGGAGGACTTCCTGTTTGACTTTCAGCACAACTTCATATGTTTATAGAAATATTTACAGAATATCTTTTTTCTTTTGATCACCAGCAGCAGCTAATGGAAATATGTTATTTAGTGCTTTTTACAATGGGAGGAAATGAACATTGAGCAGAATTAAGTTATTGTTGGTTGGGCCTCCAGCAGCTCAGGTTTCTCATGTGGCCCCTTGTAAAAATTAATTGCCCCCCTGACCGACACTTACCTGCCTGCTGGAGTCGTAATGGAGAAAACACAGATTATTATTATGTTAGTGGCTAATTTGAAATGTTAAAACAGCTTTTTGTCTGCAGAGACAATCACACCTTCCTTCTCTCCATGCAGGAATCCTCTGTTGTGTTATTTTAACCTGCTCGCTGCCATTTTTAAGCCTGATTTAGTCATTTTTACAGTCACAGCGGCACAAACTCAGAGTTACAGTTCAGTCTGCAAACAGACACGTCGACAAATTCAAAGGCTGAAAGAGAAGTGTGGGGTAGAATCAGCCTCGTTCAGGTGTGCACACCTTGTCATGATGAAACACACAAAGTCAGATTTGCTGCTCTGCTCTGAGGCTCTGCAGCTGCTGCCAGGTTTGGAGATGATGTGGGGCATTTTGGCTTTCACTTGAAGAGAAGCACTGCAGTTCAGAGCTGTCCCACGCCGCCGTGAGCGAGGTGACACTTCGACAGGCGTCTCGCCGAGCCGAGGAGGATAAACAGCGAGCTGAAAACCTCGCAGACAGCCTCTCACCTGAAAAACACACCTGAGGTGGCAGCCCGGGCTCCTACGAGTCAAACGGCCTTTTAATCTCGCTCTGAGACACGTCGCGCTCGCTGTAGTCGTCCGCCAAACGGCAAGGCGTTTTAATCATGCTGGGGATGTATGAAGGGGCGGGGGCCGTGGATCGGGGCCACCCGGGTTCAGATTGTGTTCGGATTCCCTTCCAAAGGCAGCAGACAGAGCGGGATGATGAGGATTCTCATTACAGAGGCAGCTTTTGTCGTGGCTGCGGCGGACGTGGCGCCGGGCCCCCACGCCGTCCACCAGCAGACGAGCCCTCGCCTCTGCCATCATGTGCGGGCTGCAGCCTCGGAGCCGCGGGCCTCTTGACCTCTGATTGTTCAGGCTTTTCACAGAGGACACAGAGCCAGAGCAATTACCCAGAGTTCAAAGCGGCTGTGTAACAGGAAGGACAGGTGTCCGTCGCTCCTCCACTTTGAAGCTTTCAGTGTCCAATCAAAGCCGTGGATTCGCTGCAGCGTGTTTCCGCGCAGAGATGACGGATATTCATCTGCACATGCATCCAAACCCAGCCTTCAGCCAGTAAACACAGCTGCGGCCGGCAGCCACCAGGGGGCGCTAACGTGGACAAGCTGCGACCTGGAGCTGTGAAAACCTCGACCTCCACCTGAAGAGGAGGCAGCAGAGCAGCTTCTCCTGTGACGGACAGGTCGCATTAAAGGTCACAGAGCAGGAAGCCTCGAGTGAAATTACCTGCCGACAGGTGCTCAGCTGCTGTGCTTCAGAGCTGTTTTGAAGTATTTTGAAGTAATTGTACATCACTTGTGCTTCAGTTTTTTTTACTTTTCAAAACACGCCAGTTAAAAAATCCTGTTAGCACAATAAATAAAGGTGTTCATGTTCCAGAGGTTTGTTAAATCTGTTAAAGCTGCAGCATTCAAAGTGCATCTTCTGCTTTGGCTTTCAGGTTTTATCGGGTTTGAAACCAGTTTAGAAAACAGTGTTTCAGTGTTTTCCTGCAGTGCAGAGACTCAAATTCTCTCCCAGCCTTTAAAATCATCCCGATCGTGCAGATCAATAACTTGTAGTCTGCTGATCCTGAGCAGATAAACTGCACACGCGACCTGCCGGGCAGATGAAGACTCTGACCTCCAGCCGGGAAACACTCTGACTGTTTGTCTCCGTCTCTGTGGGACATGGAGGCTGTTTCCTCTCCGCTCCGCTCAGAGGGAGAAAATAATTACCGCGGTCGCAGCTCGGGTCACACGGCAGCTAAACGCCGCAGCTTTGTCGACCGTTTTAAAGCTAATGTGTGCTGAGGCGGAAGGTCGCGACCCCGGCCTCGTTACTGGAAACAGAAAGCAGCAGCTGACGGTCGCTGTGAGAGAAATAAAAACAGAAAAGAGAAAGTTTTCACAGTGAAGACGCTCATTGACAGATTCATCATATCGTTTAGATGTTTGCTGATGGTTCCAATAAAGCTTCGTCATACATTATTAATCGTATTAAAACCCATAATTCTGAGTGTGCATTGTGATTAATTGATGAGCGGCTGGATGTGAGCTGAATGTCTGCGCTGTCAGACCTTCCTGCAGGTAGCAGCTGTGTGAATAATTCAGAGATGAAACCGGCAGAGTGAGAGCGTCAAATAAGAATAATAAAACTCTTCATGTCTTCATTGCAGAGCTTCGTGGTGCAGCTGCAGGTGAGGCGGCCGGGCCTCGCGCATCATATCGCTGCACATGAAATATTAAAGAGCGGGCTGAGATGAACACCCCGGTTTTTATCAGCCGCAGACGGAAGCTGGAGGAAACAGAGACGAGGAGCGTTTGGAGAGCCGGCGCTCAGACGACGGCAGAGGAAGACCTCTGATCCTTCGCTGCGTGATCACGAGACGTCTGAGGGGCGAAGCCTCCGGCAGCTCGTCTGGACTCCTGCAGAGCGGCCGAGAAAACTTTATTCACAGTCACTTCAGCACCGAGAGCCTCAGTCCAGCCGTCCAGACCCGGCCAGGAAAGTTTAGCTAATGCTAGAATCAGCTAATCGCAGCCTTTACAAACACCATTTCCCACAAGCCCAGATGCTTGTGTCAGCCAATCCTGACATTTGGTGATCGTCCTCCTGACAGGAAATGAGCGACAGAGATGAGAAAGATTCAGGCTTCTGCTTTGTTAAACATGTAAAGCCTGATGAAGCTACATGCTAACGTGTTAGCTTTTATCGGTTTTGAGGTTTTTCCCTCATTTCATCGAACGCCATCGAGACGTCCACACTCGTGGTTTTGAAGTAAATGTTTCACCAGCTGTCGGGTCATTTCTCCTCTAGCGCCACCTTCAGGTCAACACTTTAATTTGACAAACACTTTGTTTATGACCAAATTCCTGCAAAACGAATGAGGTTCCCGTCATCAGAGCGTTGGTGGATTTCATATAAATGACATTAACATTTAACGTTGTAGAAATCAGGAAGGGTTCAAATCCCAACCTAAAGTGCTGCTTTGTGTACAAACATGAGTAACTTCCTCTGAAACCACAAACTGTGTTTTACATTTCTGTTTGTGTACGAAATAAAGAGATTTAGAGGTCAGAGGCATTTCTGAACTTTATGCTAAGCTAGGCTAGCCTGGAGCGTGACACACCGACGTCTCAGCCTCGTCGCTGTGATGGACTTCAAGGAAAACAAAGACAATACGACACAAAATGAAAGAAGTAATCTCGACTCGGTCTTTCACCTCCGCTCTGTACTGACCTGCCCATTTCTGCGTCCTCTGCTCGTCGATTCAGCAGAAGTCGAGCAGACGACGGAGGCGAACCTCGACGGTCACATCACACACTTTTGTGGCCGATGTTTGACTCGGCTGAAACTTTTTAAAGGCTCCTGGTTTTCTGGGTTAGTCCCTCCCGACGGAGTCTGTTATAAAACCTGGACCTGACCAAACCCCCAGACATGGAGGGCGGGTCAGTCGGCGTCTGAAATATCGGCGGGGTCGGTCACTTCCTCTAATTGGCCCCCCAGAAAAGCAGCCGCCTCGTTGTTGTTCAGACGGAGAGAGACGAGAACACACAACAGACTGTAAATGAGCATTAAAGAGACACGACCACATCCACTTTCAGAGGACAGAACAATCATTTCAAGTCGGCGAGAGCGAAGAAAAAACTGAGGAGAGATGGCAAATAGATAATGAGATGGCTAAAAGCTTGATCTTGAGAATAATTTGCTTCTTTTGCAGCATGGCCTCGAGTGGGGAAAGCGTTAATCAAAGGTTAGAATGAAATAAACTTTGTTCAAAGATCCTTTTCCCCAAACATTTAAGACTTGGAGGGCGAGAACGGCAGAGGGAAAAAATCCAATTATTTTCCTCTTTTATCACTTCACTCGGTACAAATAAGACACGCTTTCTGAGAAGCAACAAAGTTTAGTTTTATAATTGCTGTTTTACCACCTGCCAGCTCAGCTAACAGTCTCTCTGTCTCTGTCCTCCCTCTGACGACACTCCGGCCACAGATAATCAACCCAGATCCAATTAGGCCCGTCGCTCCTCGACGGCTCGTCTCCTGCAAACCACGATCATGATTGACCAATTAGCAGCTGCGAATCCGTTCTGAAGGAAACGTAACGGCGTCTGAATCCGGTTTGTTAGCGTGACGCGGACATGTTGTTGATCAGTGCTGATGTGTGTTTACTGACGACTCATTTCGTTTGTTTTCCAGCAGAACAGACGATCGCGCGGTTACGCGTCGATGCTGTTCGATGTTTAGAAACTTTGATGAAAGCTGCTGTTGAAGGTGTCCAGAGGACGAACCCTGCAGATCGTAGTCAGTCCCAGACCTTTCTGAGCCAGCATTTACACTTAGACAAGAACAACACCTGTTTGGTAGACTGACGGAAAATGTCCTGATCGCATTCCAGAGGATCATCTTTCATTGATCCTATGACCTTTCTTCTCCCACCAGGACAAACTTTACATGAAGCGCTTCTCAGAATTTGTGACAAATGTTGTTTAAATAGAAGTGATATGATGTTGTTTATTGGAGGGAGGTGTTTACTCGATGATCAGTCATTAATCACAGAAGAAGGTTTCGCTTTGTAAAAACTACATAAACATAAATGCATGATAGCCAGTAACGCTAACAGGAAGTAGCCTGCTGATTGCCGCTGCCTGTGAAACCTGTTTGTGGTGTCCAGTGCTTGAAGGTGGATGACAAAGACTACCTGCTCTGAACATGGTGCTAATCAGTCAAAACACCTCAACAAACTGGCTAGCAGTTAGCTAACAATCAGTTAGCACAGTTTATCGAGGACATCGAGACATTTGTGGGACTGATTCCTCGATTAGCTGGAACATAAACGTGGGTCACCTGTTTTCATTGGGCTGATTTAACTTCTGCACGCGTTTGAAAGCTCTGTCCTGAGCGGAGGTCCAATCAGGTGAAAGGAGTGGGAACACCTGGCTGTGAAGACGCAGCAGGACTGCAGACTGCGTCACGGCTTCACCTGACGACCGAGTCGCTTCACCTGCAGCTTCATGATGTTTGTCTCTCACGTCCACATTGAAGCCAGCGGCCCAGGAAACACTCTGACCTCTTACATGTTCAGTCCTGATCAGAGGGAGGAAAGAATGGAAACATGAAATTTTCCAGCTTCAGTGTGAACACAGAGGCGAGAGGACTGGATGTTCCCTAAAAACGAATTATCAGACACAAACAGAAACCAATAACCTGTCCCTCCCCTCCCCTCCCCTCCCCTCCCCCTCCCCTCCCCTCCCCTCCTGCATCCTCCAAAATGTAAAAATTTCTCTCGGCGGCGTCGACACCCTGCAGCCATGAACGCCAGAAAATATGAAAAGAGAAAAGAACAACATCAACAAAACAGGGGGATGAAATTTCAGCGTGAGGGTGAAAATGAGAAACGACATAATAAAGCGATTCTATTAAAAAGCCATCTGACCGTTAATAAAAGTAATGATTTGATGAGAACGTCCCGCCGCAGAGCCAGAGGCAGAAGAGGAGGAAGAGGAAGAGGAGGAGGAGGAGGAGGACGATGAGAAAGAGATGGAGGAGGAGGAGGAGGAGGAGGAGGAGGAGGAGGAGGAGGAGGACGAGGACGAGGACGAGAAAGAGATGGAGGAGGAGGAGGAGGAGAGGGAGGAGGGGGAGGAAGAGGAAGAGGAGGAGGAGGAGGAGGCAGCGCAGGAGGAGGAAGAGGATGAGGAGGAGGAGGAGGACGAGGGAGAGGAGGAGGAGAACGAGGAGGAGGAGGCGGCGCAGGAGGAGGAGGAGGAGGTGGAGGATGATGAGGACGAGGACAAGGAGGAAGAGGGGGACAAGGAAGAGGAGGAGGCGGCGCAGGAGGAGGAGGAGGTGGTGCAGGAGGAGGAGGAGGACGAGGAGGAGGAGGAAGATGAGGAGGAGGATGACGATGAGGAGGAGGAAGATGAGGAGGAAGAGGACAAGGAGGAGGAGGCTCAGCCCGCTTTTATTTTTATGCTCTGACACTGTGGAGGAGGGAAAAATGAGACGTGTGTGTGTGTGTGTGTGTGTGTGTGTGTGTGTGTGTGTGTGTGTGTGTGTGTGTGTGTGTGTGTGTGAGGAGGGCGGACAACATGAAAAACAATTGCTGCCTCTTCCATCTCTGACTTAATGAGATTTGGTGGCTGCCGCCGCCGACGTGGCCGAGGCTCAGGTATTATTTGTTGTTGGAGGTGATGGCAGGATTGGATAAAACACGCGTCTCGCGGCGAGGCGTCGACTTTCTCATCTGCTGCAGAACATCAGACTCACCTTCTGTCGGCCTGCGGCTCCTGAACGCAGCGGGGACACGAGCGGAGACGTTAGCGGACAGAAAAAGATCCGTGTGAGAAGCAGGTGATGACGTTACCTCTGATCCACCCGGCTTCACCGACACCGACCGTGTCTACACTGGAAACTGTTTGTTTACTCCAGACGTTGACCTGGCGACTGTTTGTTCTCACTTAATGTGCTTTTGACAAAAACGGGCTAATTTATTCAACTAAGATTATAAAATCCTTGCAGGTGAGACACCATGATTGTCCAGAAATGTGAGCGATGTGATTGGTGCTGCTTACACATGCTAAGCTAAGTTAGCTTCTATCAGTCTTAAGTGGTTGGAGGACAGTTTGCTGAAGTCCTCTCTGAGGCTGTCCTGATAAAACAGCTGCTGAGGTTGAATCCCGACTGGAAACATCAGCTGATTTTGACGTGTTTTGAACTGAACGTGGAGCAGGAAGCGTGACAAACAAGCGACGGTCCGTTTGAACTGCGAGCTCTGCAGGAACAGGCTGAAGTCTGCCGCCGACAATCAGCAGCAAGCAGGAAGTCAGATTTCTGAAGAAGAGGCGTGAGCAGAGGAGCAGGGAAAAGAAAAGAAAAGAAAAGAAAAGAAAAGAAAAGAAAAGAAAAGAAAAGAAAAGAAAAGAAAAGAAAGGAGACAGGAGGAGGATAGAGACGAGGAGGAAGAAGGAGTGAGGAAGAGGAGAGGGAAAGGGAGGAAAAATGGTGAGGAGAATAAGAGGAAGTGGAAGCAGGAAAAGGAGAACATGGAGTATTTCCATTTCCTGCTACTTGTTATTTCTTCTCCACAACATTTATGTGAAACTCAGATTAATACAAAACCTCAGAAACAAATCAATCGATTATTGCAGCGTTTAAGATTTTATCTGCGGAAATCTTTTACGTCCTCTCAGAAAATTATTAGGACTCAAAAACAGGATTCATGAGGCGTTTGGGAACCAAACGTTATCCACAGCGTCAGTGTCTCTACGTGGATGATCCAGGACGACGTGCATTTAAACGCATCACAGAGACTGAAGCTCCTCAGCCGTCTTTCACTGACGAGGAGAAAGAAAGAAAGAAAGAAAGAAAGAAAGAAAGAAAGAAAGAAAGAAAGAAAGAAAGAAAGAAAGAAAGAAAGAAAGAAAGAAAGAAGCCTGAAATCTAAAAATGGCGTCTGGTCTTAAATCCATACGTCCGTTCATTCCTCAGCGGAGGGAAAAAAACAAAAGAGTGTAATTACACGGAGCTTTCTGGGCCTAATGTGGGATTGATTCGTAACTGCAGGACATCCTTGAACCAGATCCTTAAAAATGAAGAGAGGAAAGGGGAACGGCGCCTTAAGTGAATTTAAAAATGCAGGAATAATTACACATATACTGCAAACTAATTAAGAAGCTGTGAACTCTGCGGCCTCATTCCTCCCTCGCAGTGATTACAGGACTCATATTTCAGACTCCCGCAGCTAATTCTTCTGCCGCAAACGGACAGAAGCAACGACGAGCCTGGACGAAAATGGACCGGTGACATCAGACATGGGCTGCAAAAAAAATTAAAAAGGAAGAAAGTCAGACTGTGGTTACTATTTCAAAGTCGTCATATTAATTGTGTTGGAGGAGGAGAGAAAAGAGAAAGTCTGTCTGCTAAGAAACATGGATATTTTTATAATTCAATGGGTGTAATTTATATCTGCAGGAGGGCCGAAGAGCAGAGGACACAGACCACCAGAGTCCAGTCAGAATAATGCATAAAAGCACATTAATGACGATCTGAACTCCAGAATTAACCAGAATCTCACCGGCTGCTCGGACACAAAGACTGGACAGGACGGACGGAAAGGCTTTAAGATCGAGTCAAAGTGCTTCAAATCCCAGAAAAACATCCCATAAATCCTTTTCATTTGCTCTTAATGCTGAAAACTTTATTCAAACCAACACTGCAGCAGCGCCTCGCTCTCATATTCAAACACTCACACTGAGAAATCTGTATTTTTGTTGCTTTTCCAGATGTTTTTCAGATTTTCAGCATCTGGAAACGAAGCGGTCGCATCTAGAAATCCTCTCGGCTGACGGAGTCGTCCTGAGCTCATCGTGTTCTCAGTTGTCCATGAAAGACGACGACAGAAAGCAGCTTTTTAGACGAGGAGAAGCATTTTGTTCTCGTCTGAACATCTTCTGTCTGATCGTGTGACGATTAAAGGACGAATCTGATGATTTTCTACATTTTCAGTCTCAGACCTGCCCTGAACGCATCACAGCTGACTGATCTTCCTCCTCTGAGCCTCACTGTTCATCTCACACACACACACACACACACACACACACACACACACACACCGTCCTGCTCCCACAAACACTCACTACAGCACCAAACATGGATTCATCCGCTGCTGAAAATAGTCCCAACAAAAGCTCTACTTCCTCCAAAACTGTTTTCAGTTCAAGACTGAACCTTTTTACATGAAACTATATTTGTATTTTTAATATTTATGTCTCTAAAAGGAACTAATTTATTATCTTTGTGTGTGACAAATAAATGAATAAACTCCATAAATATAAAACTGATTGTGTGTACAGGAAGTAAATAATTAGTAACATCAGTGAAGTGAGCAGCGTCTCCATGTTTCACATTTCAGGGTTTTAATTTGGTTCAGTAGTTTATCATTAGCCTCCACACACACACACACACACACACACACACACACACACACACACACACACACACACACACACAGGACAGATCAGCGACCAATCACAGCGCTCTCATGTGTCTCTCTGTCCGTATGCTGCATGTTAAGCCTTCATCATCACTGATGTGGACGAGGCTTTGGCTGCAGGAGGCGATGCTGTTAACCAGCAGCACCCCCGCTCCACCCGCTCCACCCCACGCTCGCTCTGCCACATTAGTCTCCGGGCTCGCCGGGGGAAACCAAACCGCTTCCAAACCCTCCCGACGCCAACATGTGCTGCCACTAGACTCACGCTAAATTATTTAGTCCGAGAAAAAGCTGCAGATGGGGCTCGATGGCCGGAGCCAAGAGCTGATGGAGCCTGATTTCATCCTCTGAGAGCAAACAGTGTTTGTGCTCATCAGTAAGACGAAGCATCTGAAGCTCGTCTTCAGCTTCCATCGAAGCATCAGGAACAATCAGGAATCCACTGTGAACATACAGGAGGCCAAAAATCCAATTATACAGCATGTACTCAAAGTAGACACGAGGCACAAAAGCAGCTGCTTTCAGAGATTAAGGACATTATTTCCAGCTTGTACTTTGAGTATTTCCACGTTGTACTTGTACTCCAGCAGCAGCGTGTCCTTCGCTGTGAAGAGGTGACGTTCACGTCTTTAACGCCTGTCCTCCTCGCTGTCCTGCATGCTCACCTGATCTGCTTCAGGTGTCCATGAGGCCTAAACAGGTAAAAGCAGCATCAGATATTCCTGTGAGGTGTCGACCATGAATTGTGGATTAATAACGTATAGAAGTAACCTGTGGAGACGGACAGAGACGCAGGACTGTCCTCTCTCACTGATGAGCAAAGATTTCACCATATTTCTCTGATAGATGTCAACTTCTGTCTTGAACGGCATAAAAACGCAGTTTGAAGGCGTCACAGCTGGTTTGGGATCAGGACGGGACGTCGGACCGCCTCGTGGCGTCCGCAGGAGCTTCTGCTTCAGTCGTTTGTGGCGAGTCAGAACCACTGAAGCATTAAAGCGGCCGAGCCGAAGTTCGGACCGTTAAACTAACGCCTGATGACAGGATGTCTTTTCCACCAAGGATCAGTGGTTCGGTTTGATTTTCTGACTCAAACCTCTGAGAGCTTGTCCTCTGACTGTCTGTCCACCAGGAGCTGATCAGACTGTGGATAACCTTCACTTATTACTCCTAATATCACTGTGCTGAAAGCAGTCGGCCTGAGCGGCGGCGAGCGCTCTGCGGACCTCTTCGCCCCGGGTTCTGCCTCCAGGCAAAGGTAATCAATAACCACATCTGCCTTTTTTAGTCTCCCTGCAAATTAATTTCACTTGTTATTTCTGTGCCTTTGTTGGATTTTAACCCGTCCAGCAAACTCAGAAAATAATCAAAAAGGGTTTAAATTTGCTGTTTAAAATTAATTAAATTAATTAAAATTAATAAAATTCAAGTGCATTTTTAACTTTATCTTTCGGCCTAAAAGTAGTAAACAGTAAACACCACAGAGCTCTTTCTGTTTGCAGTAAACATGATCAATACTATTTACGGCTGGGCGGTTCCTGTTTCCTCACTGGAGTCACTTCCTGTCACGACATGGATTTATAAAACCATGACACAAACTTTGAGCTTCGCTGTGGCTGTGACGACATGCAGGTCGATGTGAACTCACAGAACCGGAGTTACATCCAGTAACTGTTATTTTCCTCGCTAACTCCGCTAACAGCTCACCAGTTTCTCTGCTGTTATTTGCAAGAGCACGAAAGTCTTCATCTGCTGTCACCGTCCGAGGAAGAGGAGTCCCAGAGGATTAACTTAACAACAGCGGGAAGCTCTCAGGCTAACAGTCATGACGTTATGTGTGTGTTCCTTCAGACTGATCGAGGATCAATACAAACCAGGATTGAGCTCAAACTGAAGCTCAAAGGAGGATCGATGCAGACGTCAAAACGTATCTGAGAGTTTTTATTTGTTTACTGTTTATTCTGCTGGTTAGCCTGTTGATTTTGGCATTAGCACGTTCTGCAGCTAATGTGGCTAATATGGCTAATGTGGCTAATAGCTTCTATCGTGGGGTGTTTGATAAAGAGTCTGAAACTGAACCGTGAACGTTCAGCCTCGTTTGAACCAGTCAAAGAAGCAGAGCAGCAGGTTTTGAACTGACTGTTGTTCTTATAAAACGAACTTTGAGTTTTCTGTCAGGTAAACGTCGTTGTTGTCGTCTAATCCTGCGACTCGTCGTTTACTCGTTGACCTCCATGATGGAGCAGGCGGCTCCTTTTCACCAAAGGCTTGTTAAGGTGGTATTTTTGTCTTTTCCCTCTTCGATCAGAGCGTCGTGGTGACGGAGCATCTTTCTGTGCAGAGAAGGAAACGGCGGGAAGACGAGGAGGCGTTAAGCCTTCGTCCTCTTTGTGCCGCCAATCTGCCGAGTGGATTAACGAACCTTCCAGCTGCTCTCCAAAGTCGAGCGTCCTCCTTCCTCTCCCAGTCCATCTCCTTCTTCTTCTTCTTTGACTCCTTAAAGCCGCAGAGCCTTTATCAGCTTCTGTATGATTTAACAAAATCCTCCACAAAGACCTCAGCGGCGACTCACGGGCGCCGAACATGCAAAGAGAAACACACGGAGAATCGACCCCTCCACGCAAATATTCAACCCGCACTCGGCAGATAACGAGAGAATTAAGAGCGGTCGTGTATTCTGCCGTCGCTTTGCCTCTTTAGAAGCAGGAGTCGCTCTTATCGGCGTGGAGCGGCGGAGCGGCGCCGTTCACAGGAGGATGATAATATCGCTGAGGAAAATTTCATTTTGAGCTCCTCTCATCCGTCCTCTGCACTTAATTCTGCCTGTCGGTGAAATGTGATTGAAGGCTCTTTTTAAAGGCGACACTTGATTGACAAAGACAGAAATTATTTGAAGTCTGTCCATCATGTAAATCAGAGCTGATTATTGCCTCAGCAGAGAGTTTCAGTCTGTGAAGTAAAACCCAGAAGAGTCTGAGCTCGGCGTCCTTTGCTTTTCTTTTTACAGGAAATCTGAGCTTCAAATAAGACTAAACACCTTTAACACACAAGTCAAATCTCACCACGCACACTGTTAAAACTGCAGAAGTTTGGGCTGCGATCACAGCTCTTTAAAATCTGAAGGTTTGGTCCTCTGAGGAGCAGAAATGTGAGCGGTAATTCATCAGTCTGTGGGTCAGATTTGGATATTTCTTCTGTACAAATGTTCATTTACACAGGAAGTAAAAAAAGACGTTCAGTTCAGAGAGGTCCACATTGTCTTTTGGTGTCTCATGGGACACGAACTCACCACCCAACTGGTTTGTTAGTGTCAGGACGTTTAATCTACAGGTTCGTCTGCGTGGACACAAACTGTCCGTTCTCCTCGTGACGCTCAGCAAAGAGCGGCGGTCTGCGGTCGGCGTGGACGTGTCAAACACAGCAGAGACGAGTTCATTTCAGGAGGCGGTCAATCGCACGAGACGCTTCAGTCACATGACTCATGGACGCCATCCTTCTCTGCTCAGCCTGTTCGTTTCCATGCAGACAGGAAACACTTCCAGATGTTCACAGACGGAGACGTTTAGACGTTTTAGGAGCGAACTGAAGACGTGTTAAAGAGGCTGATGGAAACATTCAGTCAATAATTTAATGATTCTGATTTCATCTGATTCATGAAGCGTCTCCCCTCCGGATCAATAAAGCTTCAGCTCCTTTGAACTGAAACAAAGTGCTCACAGGAAGGACCACAGGAGAAGTTTGTACTGAAATAATTCATCCAGCCTTTAATGTAACTGATCCAGGATCAGGAGGACGGTTAAACACCTGCTGATGAGCCGTGAAGGAAACCACAGGACCTGTTTGATCAGCGAGCACCCAGAGTTTTACCTGCAGCATTTACCGACGCCGCCGCCTCCCTGCGCATTAACACCACCCACAGATCGGCTCCTGAAGTGGCCCCTGTGAAACCGGGCTGACAGAGCCCCGCTGCTAATCCGGCGTTAGCATGGTAGCTCTCGGGCTGGCGTCTCTCCCAGCTGGAGTAAATACCTGTTCACACCTCTCAGATAAGCAGCCGAGAGTTGCAGCTTTACCGTCTTTCCTCCACGACTTTCACCTTAATTAACTCCATCTCAGTGACGAGGCTGCACGCCTTAAAGGAGGCGCCGTGAGGAGGCGCCGTGAGGAGTGTTTGGACGGCTGAGTGGAGGATTTCACCACTAAAGAGCTTCTGTTGCACATTAACACCCGCATGCATTTCATTTTCTACGCTAAGATCACAGACGATGCTTCAAAATGAGAATAAAGTCACTTCAGTGTTCAGACAAAGCAAAGAATCATGTTTTAGTGATTTACACTGAAACCACGTGTTTGTCTGCGGATGTGTGGACGCTGCTGGAGGTCAGCACTGAGCATGTGCAGAGTCCATACGGGACGCACGTCTCTGCTTTAAAGGCTTCAGGTTCAAATGTTTCCCCTCGCAGACTTTGACACGTCACCCTGAAGCCTGCGGAGACGGACCTCTGCGCACACTGACCGTCCACACCTCTACAGGCTGTCCAAAGGAGAGACAAGAGGACGAGTCTGGAGGACATGTGTCTGTTGTGAACGGAGACGCTGGACAGTGGACTGAAGACAGACAGGACATCTTTTACAGGCTCGTTTCCTGGAACACATTCATGTTGACTGACAGAAGTAATCCGTGGTGGAAAGTAACTAAGTACTTTTACTCAAGTGCAGTACTTAAGTACACATTGGAGGTACTTGTACATGAATATTTTCATTTTGTGCTTCACAGCTCCACCTTCAGCAGCTGCAGCATTGAAGTGATGAAGATGTTAAAACCCCTGAACACTGTGTGCGCGTGCGTGCGTGTGTGTGCGCGTGCGCGTGCATGCGTGTGCGTGCGTGCGCGTGCATGCGTGTCGCTTCACGGTGACACCGCATAGCCTCGACATAGACGTAGCCTGACGTGTGTGAGGTTCAGTGTTTGCAGCTCAGAGGGTTTTACCTTCAACAACATGCAAAATGCATGAAAGCCTGGACGGACAGACGGAGGAAGAGGAGGGAGGCCGCCGAGGGCCGAAGGCAGGTCTGCTCTGATGGATTATCGACCGCTCGCACCGCGCAGCCGCCTCAAGGGCCACGACCGGCGAGGGCCCCTGAAGCCCCATGTTGGCGTGTCGGCTGCTTCGCGGTCGTGTGAATAATAGAACGCCTGAAAGTCTTTTCATGTGTTTTTTAAAGATTTACGTCTCAGTAGGAACCAATGAGGTGAGAGCCGCAGACAGGAAGTGGGACACGACTGAGGGACGGACTCACCTGTGGCTGGTTGGATCTCCGTCTGGAGAAAGTGGAACTTCTGGAATGATTGATGAAGTCATTGTTGAAGTTATTCAAACAGTCATTAAAACATCTGATGATTATATTTATTTTGATGGTTCAGGACATAAAATTGAACTTTGAGTAAAACCTGGAGCCTCTGGACCGTCGTGGACGACATCATCCAGGTGAAATCAGTTAATTTTTGGAGACGTGAACGTATTCTGGATCCAGATTCTGCAGAAAAGCTGCAGGAAAAGTGTAAGAAAACAAAAAGACGAATAAGTTGATTTCCAGCAGCAGCTGTTTGTCCCCGAGGCCTCGTCCTCTGCTCTCCAGTCTCCACCCGCCTGCTCCTCAGCCTCCTCACGCTCTCCGGATCAAACGCTCCGTCTATTTGTTTCCTTGTCGTCCAGGAAAAGTTCAGACTTTTTACCTTCTGGTGTCTCTTTGAAGGTTCAGACGTTCTCATTGGTTCTCCTGCAGGAACCAGAGCCAGCGGGTGAATGTCTCATTATTCAATTAATCACTTTGTCCAGATGCAGCTGTGTTTCAATTAGACTAAATAAAGCTGAATTAGCCTCAAGCTAATTAGCATCCAGGTAGGAAGATGAACACAATGTTTTCTTCTAAGACCAAAACAGCTGCAAATTTCAGCATTTTTAGGACCATTTCTAACAGACAGTTTGATGTTTGTGGACGCAAAGTGTCTCTTGGTTTTTCACTCATATGAACAGAAATCTTTAAAGAAGCCAAACGAACATTTGGTTTGATGTCTGAGAGCAAATCAACACAGAACATCTCTCTTCATTTCACCAAACCTGAACACTTCAACATTTTGAACAGCTGTGATGCATTCAGGCGATCAGGAAACTTTACATGAGGACATTGTTGGACGATCTGAACTTTTCTTACTTACTTTACTGAAGTACTTTTAAAAGCGAGTAATGCAGTACTTTAACTCCAGTGAAAATTTGATCAAGACTTGTTCATGTTTGATTGTTTAATCGTCCTGAAATGTCCTTTAATGAAACAGATTATTTTATTTATGTTCAGAATTTGTATGTTTTCATGGTCACAATCAAAGTCATTTTCTTTGAAAATAAAAATAATTATATTATTTCTTCCGGTCTTCATCATCTCTCCTTTTCAGTGTCAGAGCAGCTGGTTTTGATTTCTGCTTCTTTCAAATGAAGGATAAACGTTATATTAATGTGAATTTTCCAGCTTTTCTCCTCCAGGATTAAATGTCAGAGACGAGGATGAACGGCACGAAGCTGCTCTGAGGAGGAAAATGAAAACACGCTCTCTTCAGTTTGGAGGTTTTTTCCTCACGTTTCCACGGTGATGGTTTAAATTTAGGGAGTTCAGCCGGGACGTGATTCCTGACGAGGACAAAGAGAAGGAGGAAAAAAACAGCAGAAAACTGATGTAGGACACGACTCCCCGAGGTCAGCAAACATCCCCACAACCCCCCCACCGCCGCTGCCGTCCCTCCCCGAGGCAACAACACCAAATCCAGCGGGGCTCCAATAATCTACAGACCCGCCTTCCCATGATGCTTTGCTGGATGGAGAGTCAGGAGGAAGAGGGGGACTGGGGGGCCTGGGAGACCAGTTAGGGCATCTAACCGACCCACTTACCCCCCCGAGCCATTAAAACTTTCCTCTCTCGGGCTGCAGCGGCGTCGCAGCTGCTGACGACGTTCGGCCGAAGCAGCGACCGCCACCGCCGGCCGGCCGCCTAATGAAGGGAGGCAGAACAGGAGGGGAACAAAACAAAGCAGGAACACTTGGAACGGTCCTCGGGGTCTCTGAGGGACTCCCCCAGGGCTGAGCGAAGGGCCTGAGAAAGAGCAGACTGTTTGCAAACATGACGAGAAGACAGCGAGGCCGCGAACAGCAGGACAGACTGCACACTGTAAAAAATGCAGGCGCTCGAGCTCACACACGAACGAAGTGTGAAGAAAAAATCTGCTGCTTTCAGGGTTTTTAACAGGAAGCTGTTCTCAGAGCAGGCGTAGGTGGTCAGGTCATGTGGATGCAGACACTGCTGGTTCTTTGTCTGCGGTCTCTGATGGGTCTTAGTCCAGACCAGGTTTCTGCTTTTGGAGCCCTGATGGACTCTGAGCACTGCTGATATCCAGAGCACCTGGATGTCCATCACTTGTCTGAATCACCTGAGCTGTAGCCGTCAGTACGTGCTTTAAGTTCGCTGTTACTGATTCAGGAGTGTCTGTGCAGTGAAGCAGCGTTTCCTTCAGTTTCACGGCCTTTTTGGACCTACGTTGTCTCTACCTGTGAGGAATAATAGTTATGGTTATGGTAAGGCTCCAGGAAATGAATGTAAGTCTATGTAATGTCCCCACAAGTGATATAAACACAACATGCGTGTGCGTGTGTGTGCGTGGATGCGTGTGCGTGCGTGCGTGTACGCGCGTGCGTGTGCGTGCGCGCGCGTGCGCGTGTGTGCGTGCGTGTGTTTGCGTGTGTGCGCGTGTGCGTGCGTGTGTGCGCGTGTGTGCGCGTGTGTGCGTGTGTGTGTGTGTGTGTGTGTGTGTGTGTGTGTGTGTTCTTTGCCTTCCTTCCCTCCAGTCTTTCTGTCTGTACCTGGTGAGGTGCAGATGTTTCCCCTCCGGTCAGCAGCACACTGATCCTCAGCTCAGGTCAGCGCCTCCGCGGCTCCTCCTGCACATAAATCCACTTTTTAATGGCAGAAGTTGAAGAAAGGAACTCTGAGCTCTCCCTCCTCCGGCGAACAGCTCTGGATCAGAGCAGATCCGGCGTGACTCCGGAGTTTATTCCTCCAGAAGCCCTGGCTCGCCTCCGGCTCTCTCCTCCGGAGCTCAGCAGCTGTCTGCCGGCATCTGTCCGCCTGCTCGTCCCCACGCGTCTCCGCGACGCTCCATCGAATGTCAACACTGAGGATGAAGCTCGGACTGCTCTGTGGTTGTGTTTCCTGTCGGATCGCCTGCTGGAAGTCGGTTCACTTCCATTCAAACATTAATTTTTCCAGTCAGTCATATTTATTCTGAGATAAGCGTCCTGTGTGCAGAGGACAGACTGAGACAGCTTCACGGTTATTACAGAGGAACGAGACTGAACTGTGAGTCCAGCTGTGGAACCGTCACACCGAAGCACAGATCGTCTGTTCGAGGCCGGAGACGATGTGCATGAAGCCGCTGACATCAGCATCATGTGAGCAAAGTGAACGTGTGTGTGGGAGCTTGGATTTTCCAGAACTGTATCTGGTTTTTGATCCACCAGCAGGAGGCTGGACCTGGACCTGGACCTGGACCTGGACCTGGACCAGAGTCCAGTTTCCTGAAGCAGGATCAGCTTCTTCTTCTTCTGCCTGTGTGGTTTAAACTCTGTCCTCTTTGCACTTTGACTTCCATCCGTCTCACAGAAACTGGAGCATCTCCTGTTTCTCTCCACGGGGTCTGCACCTCCTGCACAGATCTCTGCTCCTGATTGGTCGATCTGACGCCCGGCGGCGCACGTGCGGGTCCAGGCGTCGTCGTCGTCCCGCTCCCGTCGGCCGGATTCATCTGGAGAGACGCGTGCAGGCAGAGGAGAAGTTTTACAGCTTCATTTGTTGGCGGGGACAAATCGGCCCAGATCCCCCCGCAGAGATTAATGGCACGGCAAATCATGGCTCATGTTGCCGCGGCGACAGGCGTTCCCCGGGTGCCGTTCCCCACGGCTGCAGCTCATTTAAAGGCTGTATAATCTCGCCGGTGACGGTGACGGAGCGGGGGAAACCGCATCGCTGGACCAGGACGCCTGACAGCTGCATTAAGGCCTGCCAAGGCCGATTCATGCCCACACACCCCCCCCCCACACACACACACCCCCACACCCAGCAGCATCCCCCAGCATGCCTCAGGAACAGAGAGGCTCCTCTAGAAGCAGCTGATCTCTGTGGAGAGAGGAGGAGGAGGAGGAGGAGAGGATGCTGCTCCACCCGGCTCTCCTCCACCCGACACTGATCGGTCAGCAGGTGACAGCTGTTCATCAATCACGCGGCGTCGGGACTCTAACTGCCGCCATATTGACTGCAAATCAATATTCCTCAACCGCTGTTTTTGGTTTGTAATCAGGCGTCACTGAGGAGGCGGAGTCACGTGACCTCACACTGAGGCAGTTTCAGGTGAACGTCTCCTCGTCCTCCTGCTCCTCTTTCAGGCCAAAGTTTGTTTATTGGACAACTGTTAACGAGTAAATGTGAAGCGCACTCAAAGCACATTACAACACAAACTGATGGCACCCAAAGCACCTGAGTGTCAGGTGTGACGCAGAGATTCAACCACTAAAACCTGCATAAAGCTGTTAAACGAGCTCAGCCTGCATTTAAATGCAGTACTTGTACTTGAAAATGGTGTATTTTTATTTTACATTGAGGTACTTTTACTTTAATGACCTAAACACTTTCTCTACTGCTGACTACGGCCCCGCCCACTATGTCCTCAGCATGTGACACACCTGCACAGGTGAGCCTGTGCATTTAAAGGCTGGTGGCGGTCTGAGGGGACGTGAGTGTTTTTACCTGTTTGAAAGAACGTGTCCAACAAACTGTCCTCACTGTGGACTGTCCTCACTGTGGACTGTCCTCACTGTGGACACTGTGGACTGAAGAGGCGTCTGTAAATGAAAGCGTGCGGTTTATTTGTGCAGCAGAAGAAGAAAAACAGGAGTAAACTCGATCTGAGCTTCTTTCAGCTTCCCTGCAGAGATGAAAAATTCAAGGTCAGCAGTTTGAGATCTCCTCTCCAGGTTCAGCAGAGAAACTCGAATCCACGGCAGCCGAACACCCACCAGTTTGACTCCGAGGCTTTTCTTTTCTCTCCTCGCCTGCGTTTCCATCGGCGGCTCAGGTTTCATGGAAAGGCCAATCTGCCGCGTCGAGCCGCCGTTTATGACACTAAGCAGAGCAAATGTGGTTACAGAGATCCAGTTAGGGAGAAATGATTGCTTTTCAGGAAGAAGTCAAAGTAAACGCTGGTGCTAATGCAGAGCGATCTTAAGAACAACAGCGGAATAAGCACATTTAATTTACAGCTAAATCGAATAAGTCTTAAATTAGCGAGCGCTGGTTTTATTCCCCCGGCGGAGGAGGAGCAAACAGACAGCAGGCTCGCAGCTGCTCTCGCTCCGACCGCCGTCACAAGTCCCTCCTCGCCTTTTCAGGTGAAAGCTAAACGGCTAACTGGCTCTCTGCAAGGTCGGCGAGCAAAGCTGAGGGCCCAATCAGGAGGTCCCTGCGCTGAGCCGCAGCCAACGCTCCACCGCCAAACCGTCCTCCTCCTCTGTGTTCGCTGAGGAAGGACGGAGACGCCTCCGCCGGCCAATTAAAGAAGTCCAATTAGAGTGGCATCAGAAGGGTCAGCAGGCCGCCGGCGGGCGCCACTCCCCCCGGACATCAACCCGGCATCAGACAGCCCTGGGAAGAGAGTCAGGCCGCCGTTACCTTTTTAATCTCTGCTCTTCATCTCCTCACAACAAAACCTCTCTGGTTTTCCTCTCCTCCTCCTCCTCCTCCTCCTCCTCCTCCTCCTCTCTTCGTCTCTCCATCTCAGTCACAGTTTCTAAACACGAGTGGACATCGGTCAACTGAAAGAGAAGCTCCTCAGTCGACCTCCATGACGGCGTTTACGTGCACAAAACATCAAGACAGACAAACTGAGCCGCTGTCATGGCTGATGAACATGAATATTCCCACTAACACGTTCATCCTCTGAGCTCAGCCTCACTCATTCACTCGTTCAGCCGCCTTCTTGAGAAGGTCGGTGTGGTGATACCTGCACATGACGGACAGTCAGAGAGCAGCTGGTGAACGTAGCTCAGCTGAAGAGGCAGATGTTTCCCTCTGGAGCAGGTGAGACCATAACAGAGCACAGAGAGAAGACTGGAGCGACGTTCATCAGCTGAGCCGTCACGCTGGTCGGTCTGCAGCTGCCGGAGGTGAAACAGCTGTTCAGCGAATCATCCTAAAGACTGACGATGTCAGAGTTCACGGCGTCTTCACGCCGACCAAACGCTGCAGATCTGAAGTCACGAGAGTTTCGAGTGCTGATGTGATGCAGGTTATCTTGACTTTTTGACAGTAAAGCCCAGAAACATGCTTCACCTTTCCAGAACGTCTTCTCAGGACTGCTGCTCTGTAAATTTCAGGGTTTTAGCATCTTTAAAGGGAAATTCTGTTCAATCTGTGAGATAAAATCCTAAAAACTTCATCTTATTTTCTGGGTTTACTGCAGTATTTCTAGGCCCAGTTTATTTTCACCAGGGTTCAGCATTTCTCCACCAGGATGGGGATGAAGATCAGCATTTAGGGTCCATCTGGAGAAATAACTTAAATTTACAGGATCAGAATTTTCTAATTTTAGTTTCCTGGAAAGGGGAAAACAGTGTTTTTTTTAAGTTGGGTTGATTTTCAGAGGAATTTCTTTGAAAAACTTTTTCCCTTAAATAAAATCAACAGTGACAAATCAGAATAACGAAAGTGATGAGCAGTGATGAGTTTTATCAATGAGACGCTCTTATTGTGGTGACTTCCTGTCTGTCCACAGCAGCCCGACACGTCCTCACACCTGAACGACTGTTCGTGTCGACCATCAGTGACTCAGCAGTCGCTGTCAGAGAGCGGACCTTCGTCCTCACGTGGCTCACGGTCGCAGGTTCGTAGGTTTCGACAACAAAACCTCCTGAACTGGTCGAATGGTTTCAGTCAAAGCAGCCGTCGTCTGCAGTGAGGAGCTGATTGACGCCTGATTAACTGGAATGACCTCACCTTGTTCACCTCCAGGATGGACTTCCCCGCCGCCGAGGGTCCACGCTCCTCCTCCTCTCTGTTCTGAATGAATGCACAAAGTTCAACAAAGGCATGACACTTGGTTTATTTTAGGCCGAACCCAAAGAAACCCAAAGACGCTCGCGATACGTCGGCAGATGTTGAAGGTATTTCTATGAATCAGGTTCCATCGAGGAGTCCTTCCTCTCGGCTTTTTGCTTTCGACGCAGATCTTTAGAAACGCTGCCGAGATAAAAACACTTTGTTTGGGTAATGATCTTAAACAGTTTGTGATGTTGAGATCAGACCATAATTAATTTCTGATCTGAAGATAATGAGCCTAAAACAACATTAGCAAACATTCGTGCTGTGGCTCTGACGCTTTCTGAGCGTTAGTTTACATCAGTGTGTTTTCACGTCTGTTAACTCAGTTTGTTTGTTCCCAAACAGCAAACGTGTGTTTGTCAGCGCAGAGTCGAGTCACAGGTCAGCTGTGATTGGCTGGCTTCAGTCCACGCTCGTTAAAGGCTGGAAAAGAAGACGCTGACGTTCGTCCGTTCCGTCTCCTGAAAGGCTGAGGCTGTAAAAACCCGTTTGCTCAGTGGGACCCTTGAACGCCACGCTCAGCTCGTTAATGGCGCCCGTCAGTAATGAGCTGCAGCGGCGCAGACGCTGAACTGACTGATGAGTGAAAATCCTAAACTCTGATGAAGCTGTCAGAGGATCTGCTGCACCTGCACATGATTGATTTCCCGCCTGTTTAAAACCAGCCGAGTTCTTCATGTTGAAACGTTCCCGCTCTCTTCAGGAAGTCAGAGATTTACTGCAGGGACCAAATCAAAGCACTAATCCAACGTTTCAGATATGCTCTCAGCTTCTTTAGCTCTGACACTTCGACCACATGCATGCTGATATTTCACAAAACCGACATTTTCCTAAAACAAACACTTTTAAATCGTCGCTCAGTTCGAGCGTGCCCATTGGTGCTTTGTGTGCGAGCCTCTGAAACTACAATAATGGCGGCACACATAAATAAATAGTTAGCCGCTATCGTTCGTGTTTTTAAGTCGCCAGAGGAAAATGTTCTTCTCTGGTATTTGACGCGTTGTTTGTCGCCACCTACTGGCCTGACAGGCTTGTTTGAGAGTCTGTGTGTTCAATGTAGAGCTGGAAATAATAACGCCATGTTAGCCTAGCTTAGCATAAAGAGGCTAACATGAGTTGAGCAGAGGTGTTTCCTCCTGCTGTCAGTCTTCATGCTAATGTCCAGACTGCGTCTCCGTACTTAAAAAACATTATAAAACTGATGAGTTTGTCCTCAGTTCAGCTTTATTTCAGTCTCTGATCCGTATCCATAGAAACAGGACGTATTATTTTACGTATGGTGATATTTGGAGATTCATGTCTGATTGTTATGTGACTCTGGTTCCAGGTGATTTCATTCTTTCAGGGGTTTTAAGTTCCTTAGTGTCCTCTGTGAGACGTGGAGGGTTTGGTTAGAGACGCAGGACGTCCAGGTGTTCCAGGCTGACGCTGATGGTCGTCCACAGTTTCAAGCGTAACTCTCGATCAGAGACGTGGTTTGAAAAGACGTCGAGAGCCTCAGTGACGCTTCATGATCACGCTCACGGTGTGACTGCAGAGGCCTGTGGGAGATGAATCTGTGTCGCAGTGGACGCGGCTCTCCGCCCGCCTGCTGCCGTCAGGCGCTTCGCCGCTGTAAGATGGCAGCGGAGTTGTGATTAAACAGCCACTTTGTCATCAGAGAGGGACATAATGCATCAACACAGGTGAGCGTGGAAGCCTGTCGTGGTTTGTCATCATGACTGCTTCAAAAATTGAAATGGGTTATTTATTGGGTGTCAGTCACGGCAGGAACACACGCCGAGCCGCATTTCTGACTCAGGCTCTGTTATTATTATTATTATTATTATTTTCTTTTTTTTGACAGATCGCCCAAGCCGCAAATCTGCAGCCGCAGCCCATTAGTAATCCTCCGCCGCCGTCGGCCCCGTGTTTATTATTTCCCAGCAGCAGGACGGATAATTTATGAGGGGAAACCTCGTCGTCTACCTGCAGGTTTCAAACAGGAAGCAGGTCAGAGCCGATATTAAAGTCATCAAAACCAAATTCAGCAAAGTGACTCCGGCAGCAGCACTGTGTCATCTCTGAGATTCATGATGGAAATATAGATTCACCAGGAGGAGGAGGAGGAGGAGGAGGGACGAGGGAGGAGGGAGGAGGGAGGAAGGAGGGAGGAGGGAGGAGGAAGGAGGAGGAAGGAGGAAGGAGGAGGAGGAGGAGGAGGAGGAGGAGGGAGGGAGGAGGAAGGAGGAAGGAGGAGGAAGGAGGAAGGAGGAGGAGGAGGAGGAGGAGGAGGGAGGGAGGAGGAGGGAGGAGGAGGGAGGAGGAGGAGGGAGGAAGGAGGAAGGAGGAAGGAGGAAGGAGGAAGGAGGAGGAAGGAGGAAGGAGGAGGAGGAGGAGGAGGAGGAGGAGGAGGAGGAGGAGGAGGAGGAGGGAGGAGGAGGGAGGAGGAGGAGGGAGGACGGAGAAGGGGGGAGGGAGGAGGAGACGAGGAGGGTGGAGATGAAGAGGGAGGAGGAGGAGGGAGGAGGGAGGAAGGAGGAGGGAGGAGGAGGGAGAAGGGGAAGAGGAGGAGGAGGGAGGGAGGAGGGAGGAGGGAGGAAGGAGGAAGGAGGAAGGAGGAGGAGGGAGGAAGGAGGGAGGAGGAGGGAGGAAGGAGGAGGGAGGAGGAGGAGGAGGGAGGGAGGAGGGAGGAGGAGGAGACGAGGAGGGAGGGAGGAGGGGAGGAGGAGGGAGGGAGGGAGGAGAAGGAGGAGGAGGGAGGATGAGGAGGGAGGAGGAGATGAGGAGGGTGTAGATGAAGAGGGAGGAGGGAGGACGGAAGGAGGAGGGAGGAGGAGGGAGGGAGGAGGGAGAAGGGGAAGAGGTGGGAGGAGGAGGAGGAGGAGGAGGAGGAGGGAGGAGGGCAGGAGGGAGGAGGAGATGAGGAGGGTGGAGATGAAGAGGGAGGAGGAGGAGGAGGGGAGGAGGAGGAGGGGAGGAGGGAGGAGGAGACGAGGAGGGTGGAGAGGAAGGAGGGAGGAGGAGGAGGGAGGAGGAGGAGGAGGAGGAGGAGGAGGGAGGGAGGAGGGGAGGAGGGGAGGAGGAGACGAGGAGAGAGGAGGAGGAGGGAGGAGGAGACGAGGAGGGTGGAGATGAAGAGGGAGGAGGAGATGAGGAGGGTGGAGATGAAGAGGGAGGAGGAGGAGGAGGGGAGGAGGAGGAGGGGAGGAGGGAGGAGGAGACGAGGAGGGTGGAGATGAAGAGGGAGGAGGAGGAGGGAGGAGATGAGGAAGGAGGAGGAGGGGAGGGAGGAGGGAGGAGGGAGGGAATGAGTTAAGGATGAGGACAAGAAGGAGGAAAGAAGTGATGAACGGGGAAATAAAGTAAGACGGATGAAAGGAAGAAAGTGAAGGAAGAAGGAAAGAAAGGGAAAAGACTGAGAGATGAGGAAGAGGGGGAAGTGAGGAAGTGAAGAAAGTTCAGGAGGGAGAAGAAGGACATTTTTAAGTGTGAAGACAGGAAATGAGGAGAGAGTCAGGTGGTGAGTATGAACTTTGACCCTCAGCAGTCAGAATGACTGTCAGAGCTGAAGTGAAAGGTTTTCCACATGAATATTTCTTTTTGCCAATCGATGCTCGCAGATGACCAAATCTGGATCTATTAGCCGGAAACACAACGAGATCACAGCATGAAGCCTCATCATGGACCAAGTTCAATAAAAACTGACCACAGAAGAACATTTTCATGTTTTCTTTGATGGTTTATGAAAGTGTGCTCCAAGAAAAGGAAGCTCACTACATAAAAATCTATTTTTATAGTGATTACAATAAAAGTTTGGCCATCTGTGTTCATATTTAAGCTATTTCTACCCATATTTTGGCTGTTTATCTTTGTATTGAGGCCTGGATTTAATTGATTGATTGATTGATTGATTGATTGATTGATTGATTGATTGATTGATTGATTGATTGATTGATTGTAAACACTCACGTTTCATATCGGCATGTTCAGAATTTCATTGGCTAGTCGAAGCGTCAGTCATCTGCAAAGTCGGCTGTGATTGGCTGAATCTTCACACTGGAAAAAAGAAGGAGGCCCTTCTGTGCAGCTCAGACTGCTATTGGCTTTTCTGGTTGTTTGGCTTCATGAGGCAGATCGTGATTGGTCAAGAGAGGCTGAGCATCCAAGATGGCTCCCGTCTGCGTGTTTGTAGAAGTTTAAAGCAGAAAACAGAAAGACGAGCTCATCGGATGCTGATGTGGAAGCAAAAACATGTTTCTGTGGATTAGTTTCATGTTTTGGACGTTTCAGACTGTTTGTGTCGGCGTGTTTTCAATCTGTGGATCAATGAGAGACGTCAGCGGTGAGTTTCCTCTATTTTAAACACAACACACTGACGGTCTGACGGCCCTCCGGCGGCCTGCTGGAACAGCGCTGACAGGGATGATCACTTTGATGTTGGCGAGTTGGACCGTTGGGTTTCTGTGCGGTGAAAGGTGTTTTAGAGTGTTACTGAGGTTCAGGTGAAGGTCTCACTCGTCTGTTTTCAGCGTACAGCAGCTGTGATGAACAGAAACAGTCTGTGTTGTTGGGTCTGTGCTGAGGTTCTGTACTAATTCTGACTCTGACGTGAACTCGAACGCCTCGTTTTACACGAGGAGCCTGTAATGAAGGAACATTTCACTTCCACTCGTCCTGTTTGTTCACGCTTTCCATCAAACTGCTTCTGTGTAAAATGACTCTTTTTCAGTGAGCTGTTAAAAAACTGTTATCAAGCGCGCCCTCGTCCAGGCGACCCCCCCTCGAAGCCGGTGGAGGTGTTTTCAGGTCGGGTCGCGGGGGTGGGCGGTGCGGCGGCGGTGGGTTACGGCTCCTGAATGGAGGGGAAGCTGGACGGATGCAAATGAGCTGCAGTTTAAATGGGGCTGTTTTTTTATTCATGGAGGATTGATCGAGTCGCGGTGAGGAGATGAATGAAATATGCATGCAGCGCCTGCACTCTACCCGCCTGCCCGCCCGCCCCCTGATTAATGCCAGCTGAGCCGCGTGCAGCCCGTCGGGCTGCGGCGCCGGCCGAAATGGATCTGATGCTGCTTGACCACAAGATGTCGATCCACAAACTGATGCTGACTCAGAAAGGCCAGAAAAACATGAAAGTCACAGCAAAGTTCTGTGTTTCATAACCAAAAGAAAACAAAAAATAGAAGTCCAAAACTAAACATTACTTAATTTTACAGGGAGTCATTTTTACAGAAATTGGTTTGTGTTGCATAAGCAGACTTTTATTTTGAAGGATACACGCTGAACTCGTGGTTAAGACTCTTGTGGGAGTAAAAGTATTTTCATGTAAAATTTGTTGACTTTTATTTTGTGACGCTCTTCCTCCACACTGTAAAAAATGTCGTCACTGGTGCAGCTCAAAGTGACTGTTGACACGTCAGCGTCATCACAGATCAACACAGTTACAGCTGAGATGAATCAGTGAAGAATCATCAGTTCATGCTCTCTTTGAGCTCGCTGTGGAGTTTCACTCTCTGACAGCATGAAGCATCTTTCTTTCTGAACCTGAAGCTGTTTGCTTTCTTCTCAGTGATCCAGAAGCCTTCGTCCACCTCTGCTGCTGCTTCCTGTCTCTCGTCCATCTTTTCGTTGTCGAACACGTCGCCGCCCGAGGCCGCCGCCTGTTTCTGCTGAAGGCGGGTCAAGACGCCGGATGAGCTTGTTTGTCTTGACGCCCAGAGGCGAGCGCAGACTCGACTTCAGCTGCAGGAAGGTCTCATGTTTGTTTTATGACCGGCGTCCGGCTGAACGTCCCCGATGTTTCAGGGGGACGTCAGTCCATCGAACCACGTGGCGCTGACATCAGCAGAACAGTCTCCATCTTTGAATGACCTGAAGCTGAGTCTGACTGATCGATCGGCACCTTCACACCGAGCGAGGACAGACCCTCGTCCGTGTCCTCTCGTCACGCTGAACTGAAAGGACATTTTCTTCAAACTGGTTTCATTGTGATGCACATAAAACTCATCTGACACAGGTGATGTCAAAATCACTCATCTGAACACCAGTGAAATAATATTCCTGAGATCTCTGATGTGAATCATTTACTAGCAGTTGTGGTGTCAATGACAGGAATCGTTTCTTTGTTTAAAGAACAGGTGAGAAACAAACACCTGCGTACAGACACTCATGTCTCTGCCTGCAGACGCCCCGTTAACAGGAAGTGTAAGAAACGAACACTTGAGATGGAAAAAGGTTAAATAATCTGTGTTAATCTGAGCGTTTCCTGCTCTCACAGGAGCTCCTCTGCCTGAGTAAAGTTGGATGACTGGAGTCAAACATGTCGGCGGCGGCGTGGCGTCCTGTTATCCTCCCACTCATCCCGCTCGCAGCGCGACGCTCTCATCGCTTCACAAATGTCAGACGCGTCTCTGCCGGCTGGACTTGAAGTGTGTTTCTTCTCTTCTCTTCATCGCGCTGCACTTTGCTCCTCCATCACCACCTCGCCGTCATTTCAGACCCGCCTGTCCGTCACTGTGAGCCTGAACCATCTGGACACATTACAGCTGCAGCTCAGTAATTGAAGTCCGGTGCGAAGGTTCAGTCTGAAAGGAGAGTCACCGGTCGTTTGTCAGAGAACACATTTTGGTATCAGTCATCTGGATCTCCACCAACGCTCTCTTTTAATGTCGTCTTCGCAGCTTTTAGCTGTAATTTCTGTCTGAAGCGTCACCCTCAGAGCCGCCGGACGGCCTGTTTGGCTTCTGATGCTCATTAACCTGCAACGGTCACGAGCTTGTGGAAAAGAAAACCTGCAAAGAACAGAAGGAAATGGAGATAAGATTTATCGGAGATAACAAATGTTTTGATCCTGTTTGACTTCGGCTGTGAATTAACTCACATCTGTCCGTTTGTGTCACCACAAAACGCTTCCTGCATCAAAAAATAAGACGAAAAACACCTTTCAGGTGTGAAACGGCTCAGCGAACCACATCCCACATCGTGCACGATGCGCATCACCAACACCAACATCAGCTCGCCACATTTCAGCCTTAAATGAGCTCAAGTCACCGTCCAGTCTGTCCATGTGTCCATGTGTGAGACAGTCGCTCCCCGCCTGTCCTGCGTCCCGTCATGCTGTCGGTTGTTCTTGTTTTCAGGACGCAGAGCGTCGGGCTGGAAAGCTCAACATGAACTCGAGCTGTCACCTCATCATGTTTTGTTTTGGACACAATCGCATGCTCCTCAGGACGTGTCCTGCTGTCCATCAGGAGTGGACCTGCTCTGATCTGCCCCCCCGGTGCAGAGCAGCAGATAAAGCCTCAGTCGGCGTCTCAGGAAGCTCCGTCTCGTTATCATTCCACTTGGAGTCTCGAGCGTCCGGCTCAGATCTCAGTCAAAGGCCAAATCCCTCCTTCCTGTTTGGATGTGACCCTCTGCAGGAAGCTGAGGATTATGGGAAGTGATCTGTGTTTCCTGTTCACTAAACACACATCTGTGTCTGATAGGATCTGCTGCCGTCGCTCACGTCCATCTGCAGGTAAAATAAAGCAGAGATAAGCAGAGTGCGATAAGCTGCAGCTCCTTCAGGTCTGATATTCAGCGCCGGCTGTGTTCGATCGTATCTCTGCAGGCCTGGATGCTGAAGCGCAGCATCTCCAGCACGCCGCACCACGTTTTAGCAAGATATTCAGGGCGGCGAGCAGCCCCGCTTAGCCCGATCACACCACGTTAGCCATCCCACAGGAGGGTGAGCGGAAAGCCAATGTGCTGTCAGACTGGGGTCACCTGATCAGGTCAGCTGGCTGGTTTTGAGATGGGGGGGGGCAGGTGGAGCATAAAGACCCTCCACATCTGAGACAGGAAGGAGGCGAGACGTCAGCTGATCGATCGTCTGATTGGATGTTGACCTGCGAACACGCAGAGCTCTACAGTGTCCAGAGACGAGTTGACCTCCTGTGAAGAAAGTATTGATTGATTTTACTCTTAATGTCATCGTCCAACATCAAACACGACGCCATGAATCCAGACTGAAGTGTTTGACTCTCCGTGGGTTCGTCTGGTCTGACCCCAGAACAGCTACAGCACTCACGTTTAACATGTTCAGCAGCTGAACACAAAGCACCGCTGAGGCTGATGGGAATGTTTTACAGGTGAAACCAGACTGTTGGCGTTAGGACACTGAAGTGACGAGCGTCCTCTGTGTGGGAGCCATGACTGGGACCAATCCGTGAAGCCGATGTCCAGATGTTCCACAGAACAGTCAGAGCGATGGTTTGGGCCGTTCGACGGAGCTCCAGCAGTGAAGTGTCAGTGAACGCAACACAGAAGTCACAGTTCAAAGAGACAGTCGGCGCAGCAGCGCCTCAATCAGAGAGCGAGACGAAGTCTTTGATGTCACGCTTTGACGTTAATGGAAGACATTTTCAGTCCCAGATTGTCTTTTTACTTTTAACCTGCCTGATGTTGTTTCTCTGACCTGTCAAGTCTGACATCCAGTGAGTTCATCGAAACGTTTGAACCCAGAGAGACTCAAACGTCCTGGACCGTGATTGGTGGAACGGCAGGATGATCGGCGCCTGCTGGCTCCTCACCGATGCCGTCTGTGGAGGCAGAAACCAGCCAGGTGTCGCTCCGCGCTGCAGTCTGAGCTCAACGACACCTTTCACCAGGCTGACGCTCTTCACCTGAGCAGGTGCACTTTCAGTCTGGGATGGCTTTACTGTTTCCTGTTCGATGTCAGAGACGATCTCTCACTCTGAGAGCATGAAGTCTGGTGACATGATGAGGTTTGAGCTCCGTCTACAAACCCAGCTGATGGATCGGCTCGTTAGCTGAAAGCCGTCAGTCAGTCATCTTCACAGATGATGATGATGAGCTGTGATGAAGCCTCCCGTCTGAAAGCTAAACTGAGCTAATCCAGACACCGTCCGTTTCAGCAGGTCTGCAGTAGATTCTGGTCCAGCAGGACAGTTTGGATCTGGACCTGTTAACTCCCATCAGGGCGACCTGGATCTCTGAGCTGCTGTTTAAAGCTCCTTCATGCAGTTTGTGCCTCATGAATCCGCTCAGATATGAATACATACGATCATATTAGCTGTGCGGCTGCTCGGTGTGTTGATGTGCAGGTAGCCCCTCGACGCGGTTTGAGCGTCGTGATGTGTTTGCGTTTCGGCTGCGTTTCGTGCATTAATGCATCTTGTTTTCGTGGCAGCCGGACGCTGTTGTCATGAGCAGATTAAGAAAATGAATTTCACTTTATGCAGTGTTTTTTCTGTCATCCACTTTTGCTTTTCATGAACAAACGTCATCGTCTGATGCAACAGCGTCTCAATATATTTCAGATAGAAAGAAACCGTGAAGAGGGCAGAAAAACAGATAAAACCACCCTGGAAATGACTCCAACATGCAAATTATTCTGCTTTGCAGCAGCGATCAAATGCATGAACACTTGATAATATTCCTGAAGCCCGTGTGTCTGCACTGAAGGATTAAATGGATTGAACGACGCTCGCGTGGCGACTGGTGCCTGCAGTATGAGGCCGTGCTGTTCCAGGCAGCATTGTAGGTTTTATTCTTGTTGAAGTCACTGTGGACGCGTTCGAGTACCTTTAATTTACACACACAGCCGACGAAATCACTCTGCTAGCTCCACGAGCTAAAGGCCACATACGGTTTTATATGAGAGGTGGGGTTAGCCAGTCGCCCCGAACCAATTTGACTATATACGTTTATTTATATGTCCCAGGGTTCAAGGTGAGTTATCATTATACCATGATGTTTTACAGGAAGAGAGACGAGAAGGACTGTTCTCTAACAGGACTTTAATCTGCCTTCAACACAGAGGCTTTCTGTCCTCAACAAGGGAAACACGGTGTGAAACCTGCAGTTAAAGGGTTAAACAGTTAAACACCTGAAGAATCAGACCCAAATCACGTCTAAAGGATGGAGGTGACATGATACGCAGAGCTTTTAAACTCTGATCTGCAAATGTGCAGTTTGACCAAACGCAAACAGCAAAGTCTGAAATGGATGAAATAATCAATAATAAATAAACTCTTAACATTTTGTCCAGTTAGCGTCTGAGCTTGGTGGCCAGTTAGCTGTCATGCTACCATTTAGCTTACCAGCTAAAGCAGCTCTGCATGTAGTCACCGTGTCACCAAACGTCCACTGACACCCGTTCATTCTGCTGCTCCACTTCCTGTCGCACTGGCCACTAAAGCTGCTTTCAGACAGCGAGCGGTCGGCGCTGCAGCGGCGTCCCACCAGCCTGCTGCAGTCCCGTTCCTGTAACCTCATCGTGCAGCTCGTAGCTAAAAATACTAAAATAATAATTAGCAATGTGACACAATTGATACAGGAAGTTCTGCTAACTAGCATCATGAAGCTGTTCACGCTCATTGAAGCTGATGCTGCTCCAATTTGGAGTTTTTTGGTTGATTTGGCTTATTCTTTGCAGCGTAGAAGATAAATTAACTTCTACAGATCATTTACTTTTTGCAGCGTAGAGTCCCATGAAGATGAAGGTGTTTTGTGTGAAACAGATGAAAGTTATTTTTAGCAGTGCATGCAGTAAAGTGACAGCAGCATTTTTTACAGTGTAAAGATGAGCTGATGAAGACAGATATTATTTCTGGGGGTGCACGCCGAGGCCGCTGCCTCCACACGGCGTGGATGTGAGCTTTCCTCCATGATGTAACAGAGTGAAAGCGTCAGACCGAGCTGCTCGTCTGATTTGCATGTGAGATAATCTGCGAGCTGCGTTCCCTCTCTCGCTGTAACGGCGAGATCAAAGCACACGTCACCGCCGTCTCCGTATCAGCTGATCTGAGTCGACCTCGAGGCTCCTCGCTGTGCCACCGTTTCATGTTCAGGAGTTCATCAAAGCAGCCGGGAAGTCGCAGCCGAGCTAATTGCAACCCCTCCAACACGCATTACTGCAATTAACCTTGTTGAGTTTTTCCTGGTGTTTGGCGAAAGAAACGCCGGCTGTCGCACTTCCTGGATCGCACTCACGCTGTTTGTCTTTGTTTCTGTCGCCTTCGGCTGCGAGCACGGACACAGAAACAGTATCTGAGTCAGACAGAACGGCGCTCGGTTACAGACAGCAGTCCTTCTGGTTCAGGCAACAAGTTGATTCGTATTCAAAAGGTCACATGACCTGAAACACGCCCACTCCTTTCTCTCAGAGTAGCTGCATCAGAGTGAACCAACCAATCAGAGCTTGCCTTAGTCACAGCCTGTGTGATGTCATCGGGAAGGAGGCACACGGTACTACTTCCTGGAACAAGACTGTAAACAAACATGGCGTCTGAGGCGCGTGTGCGGCACCTGCTCTCCACCTCGCGGCACCAACAACCTCATTCCTCCTTCTCACCTTGTTTACAGGTGAAGCGTGATCTGTGCTCTGATTGGTCAGCATTATCCAGATTAAATGTCAGTTGTCTGACGTCCTACCTGCGCCTGTCCCCCGTCTGTCAGGTCGAGCGGCTGCTGACGTCCTGTCGTCTGAACCGTCTCCGTCTCTTTGCTCCTCGTTCATCTGATGGATTTCAGATTTCGTCCTCTCGCTCAGTGTCTGTAAACACATCGTGAAGGCCTTCCACTTCTCGTTGGGCTTTTATTCAGATGGCTCCTGAACGTCTCTGGGATGAAGCGTGAAGACGTCCTGTGGGCGTCTCGAGTGAGGACTGGAGCTGCAGGTAAAGGAGATTTAAAGTGTCCACTTGGCGACAGAGGCCGCAGACCTTGACTGCTCTGAGATCAGCGTGCGTCTCCTGGTCTCTGATGAAAGACAAACCCTGCACCTCACTTCAAACCGTCAGTGATGGCTCCCGCTGGTCCCGACAAACGTCTTAAATAATCTGATCTGTCTCTTTTTGGTGTTTGGACGTCTGAACAGAGGCATTCGATGTGAAGACGTGGTGGACTTCGCTCTGGGGTAAATGATCCCTGAACTGCGTCTGCAAGGCGTCCAGTTTTTCTGGAGTCCTGTATTTAGAGTCAAATGTGGACAGCAGGATGATTCATTTTGTCCGTGGAGGCGTCACGGGCCGAGCCGACGGCGGCGGTGTTTAATTCTCCGCTCGTCTCCATCCCCCCATCCTCCCAGCGTCTGCTGGGGGCGAGCCGAGAGGAAACGGCGAGCCGAGACCCAAATTTAATTAGTTCCTCTTATTCTTCCTCCGCCGCCGCTGTAAGGTTTCCCTGAGCAGGAAGGTTGTTGTTGTCAGGCGGTCCGTTCAGCCGCTGAGGCCACCGACTCACCGCAGCGTGATCACACACTCTCTCCATTAATTAAAGTTTCATGTGAAGCGTCTGCAGGGAATCGCTGTTTCGCAGTCAAACTCCCATCCAGATGGCTGCTGATACGAAGCCTCCGAGGACGCCTCTTTTGTTGCTCTCTGCCACGGAGACATATTTCTAATTCCTGTACAGTTAAATGAACTTCCCTTTAATTCTTGGATATTAAACGGAGCGACTTCTGATCACATTGGAAACTTCGGAGAGCTCGAAGATGAGGGTGACGTCAGCAGACCGAAGCGAAGGCGAAGGGGATCCCGACCGGCGTCAGCAGGCTGGTCCTGCTGCTGTGGTCCGGTTTGAAGATGAGGAAAGATAAATGAATTCAATATAGAAAAACGAAGACAAAGTAAAGTAAAAAACAACGTGCTGCTCTGAAAGAGGACGATGAAAGTCTGCATGTGTTTATTCTGCTGTTGTTGAGTAATCTGTGACGCTTTTTAACAAGCTACACGCCAGCAGCTAAAACAGCCTTTTGTGGGAAGATTAACGAGGTCGTGGAAGCGAACGTGGATCCAAAAACAGAATAAACGGACTGAGATTTGTACGTTTTCAGTGGGGTTGAAGTGAATCTGAGCTCGGCCAGAACACCGAAACACGCACCCAGCGTCCTCTGTGGGACGGCGGATAAATATCACACCGTCACATTTTAAGCTTTCACGTGCCGTCCGAGCTTTGGACGGACGCGGTCAGGCGAGCTTCACCGTCGCCTCTTCGCGGTAACGCTGGTTCTTCAGCAGATGGTGGATTGTAAACAATCCCAGCGACGTCATGTGAGGTCACATCCTTCGCCATCGGTTGAATATCAGGAGCGAACACATTCCTCACAGTTAAATTCTCTTTCAGCCAAGCGTCCATGAAGCAGAGCAAGCTGCCGTTCATTCATCCACCCCGCCGCTGAGAGACCTCGCATTCCTCATAATGATCGGTGAGAAGGAGAAAAGCTCTACATGTCTCCGTCCTTTCTTTGACATTCGCACGGCTCCATGGTGTCTCCACGTGTCCTCCGGCACATGAGGAGACTCCAGCTCGGCATTCCAGGAACTCCTCGCAGGTGAAAGCAGCTTTAAAAACATCAGAAAAACTAGGCGAGCAGTGATGAGCGGCTGCATCGGGCTGCCGGGCGGTCGCAGGAAATAAAGACGCATGCAGGATTCTCTCATCTCTTCTGCAACGCTAGCAGTTTCCCCCTGCTTCCAGTCTTTGTGCTAAGCTAGGCTAAGCACACCCTGGGCCCGTCTCTGCGCTGGGCAGACAGATGAAGCTGAAAACCATCCCGTCTCATCCGAAGTTATATGAGTCCATAAACATCACCGACGGCAGATCTGAGATATTTACATGACGCCCTGAAAACCAATCACGTCCCACAAAGCAGCTCCTGATTCGTCCAGATAAAGGGATTCCACACGCGTTGCTTCGTGTTGCTGTTTTTTATCGTCCGCTGACCTCAATCAGAGCTTGACCGCCATTTTCAGCTGACAGTGCTGCTAACCTCTGGCAGTAAATGCTGATGTGAAGCTGTTAGCAGAGGGAATATCACAGCGGACCTCATCATGTTCTCGCTGCCTCCATTTATCACAGGCAGCTTGTTAACCTTTTACTGCCGACTTCCAAGAGGAAAGACTTTACAAACCAGTGGGCTTCCACTGTAAAGAAACCTGTGTGTGTGTGTGTGTGTGTGTGTGTGTGTGTGTGTGTGTGTGTGTGTGTGTGTGTGTGTGTGTAATGGGATTACACATAATGGAGCATAAAGATCAGGGCAGCTTATTTTCTAATGGCCATAACTCACTGTACAGGACTTTTCATTGCTCTGCTATCAAAAAGTAAATTAAAGATCTATTTGTTCAGCAGCAGCAGCATAATGTCGGGACATCATGTAACCGCCGAATCACCCGAGCATCTAAAATTCATGCGACGCCGTTACAGGAAGAGGAATTTTATCAAAATAATCACCACCTACCAGATACAGCGGAGTCGTTTGTCTGTTCAAAGTCAGATAAAATTCAGCTTTAGTACAACTTCAACCAGGAACATCGAGAAGGAATCAACGTCAACGTTAGCACGCTAGGCTAAGTAGCTCGCTATCCGATGGCAGCAGAGGTGAAGGAGGAGCTCGATCAGACGCTCCTGGTTTTCTCCGTAGACTCTGTGGACGACTGACAGCTGCAACCCTTCAACGCTGCGTTCAGGCGACACCGTGTTGTCTGATGAGACTGTTTCTGCGACTGTCAGCTTTGAGGCTAAAATAACATTAAGCTCTCAGTACAAGAGATGAACAGCTGCATCAGGTCCTTTGTCGGACCTGTGGACAGAAAACCGAAAGAGACACGTCAGCTGTGACCCCCAAGATGCATTTCAGCAAGAAACAGGCAGTAAAAGAGCTGATCTGTCTGCTGCGTGTGCTAAAGCTACAGTGGAAGAAGGCGGTCACACACATGATCCGATGCTAACAGACTGAGAGGACAGCGAACAGCCTGCAGGTCGCACATGAAGCACCTGAGCAGACACACGATTAACGGACGATCCTGCCGTGACGTAGCTCTGGACGCTCACATAGCCGGATTAGCCGCTAGCGTTAGCATATGGTTTGTGTGCGTGCTAACATTTGCTGCCTACATTAGCACAAACAAACACAGTTCATGATTTTGCTCTTGTATCAGTTTTCAAGGATTTCTGTCTTTTTCAGCAGCTTCTTGCAGAGTCGTGGATAATTAATTAAGACGTGCTGGTTTTCTTTTGCTTTCCTTAACGCAGATCAAAGAGCGTCTGTGTGTGGACGTTTACTTTGAAGGCATTGGACAGTTCACCTGTTCCTGTTTAGAGGAATCCTCTCCTGTCGTCATTCACGCTGCGGCCGAGTCAAACGCTTTGTGAATCTTATCTGAGGACATGAGAGCTCGTCAGGCAGCGTCGAGGATGTGAAGACTCAGCAGCGGCCGCCAGGAAACAAATATCTATCAGCCTCCACCGGCAGCTCGCTGTAAATCAGCACGCGGTGGAAACAGATTTCCTCTTCTCGCCGCAGACTACGGCAGCCTGCGAGGGAGAAGCACGAAGCTGTAATGTATGAGTGTTTGTGCAGCGGAAATGTGAAAATGACGCCAAATGACCCGCATCAGTAAAAAAAAAAAAAAAAAATGAAAACAAACGAGGAGGTGAAAAGGCTGAAAATATGAAATCCAGGGCCCATAGATCTTCAGCAGAGAGAGACACGCTGCTCAGGTGTGACATCCGGCAGATGACACGCATGAAAAATGACCTGACGGGGGGGAGAGAGGGGGCGGAGGGAGGAAGAGGAGAGGGGAAACAGGGAAGGGAGGAAAGAGGTGGGAGGACAGAAAAATACGAGCTACGAGAATATGAGAGGAGGCGAAAGAGGAGCGGAGGAAGAGGGGAGGAGGAAGAAGAAAGACGGCAGGAGGGAGATGAAGAAATGAAGTCAAAGGCCGTCTGACGAACGCTTCGCTGCGCTCTGATTGGATCGCTCGTGGCAGATCCTGGATCAGTTTTTTGCTTATTTTGATGCCTCCTGGAGGCCCTTCAGCATCAGACATCGAGCCGAACAAGACACAACGATCATCGTCCACTCTGAAATATTCAGTCCAACGTGCAGACTCTCATGGACGCCCCTGAGCCTGTCTTCATTATCATAAACCATTGGATTACTCCTCTTAATGTATATGGGGGGTCACCTCACCCCCTCGCTCAGACGCTGACCTGAAGTCAGTCAAACCGTGTCATCTGCACTGCTGCTTCATCTGGCATTAACTAATAATCAACCCGTTTTCCTGCTGCTGTTAAAAGACGCTTAGCGAGAGTGTCCACGCTTTGGCAGCCGGAGCATCGAGCAAACACTTTAAAACAGAAACTTAATCTAAAAACTCCCTGAGTGATGAACCCAGACCCGCTCTCACTCACACCCAGCTGAATCGTGGAGGGGAAATTAAAACGCAGAGCGGCGAGGACTCGCACAGTCTGGTCATTTCAGCGTTCCCTCCTTCAGCTTCTCTTCGTCTCCATTAAACGCTCGCAGCTCTGACAGCTTGATTTTGGCTGCAGCTGATAAAATCGCTCTCATCCTCGCGGTGTGTTCAGTGACTCCTCTGCGGTCTTTGGCGGATCCTTTAGAAAATGTCAGCTCTGAGGACGCTCAGCGAGACGCCAAGAGGGCAGAGAAAACTGTGAACTGTGAGCCTAAACCTGCCACTGGTTGGACTGGAATCAGTCCAGAATGCAGCCAATCAGTGGCTCGTTAGGAGCTGGACTGACCTGAAGACAGAGTTCATGTCAGGCCGGTGTGCAGAGTGTCTGCTGCACCTCCAGGCCGAAACGCCCGTATCATCCAGACTGGATGAAAACACGCTCTGTACTGTGATTGGCTAACAGCCGAGTCTGTCCTGACGGGGTGTTTCGGTTAAAGACGAGGCCGACAGCGGAAGCTGACTTCCTGCAGTTTTAAGGACGTGTGGTCCTCAGAGAGCAGCAAACACCGGCTGAACCTTCAGAAGACGAGCCGAGCTCCGAGCTGCCTGCTCGCTAATTAAAAACTGTGCTGCTCAGCTGAGAATAAACATGACAAACTCTGACAGCCAGTCATTGTGCTGATCACACTGTTTCTCTTTTCTTTAATTGCACATTAGACTGTTGAGCTCGGCTCGACATAAACGCTTCACGTCTGGACTGAACTGGATCAACAAACAGGATGCAGCTGTCGGCTTTAGGGTCCTCGTCCCGCTGAGGCCGACCTTTAGAGCTCAGACTGAAAAGTCCCGACGTCTACTGGATGGATTGTTGTGCAATTTGGTGCATTCATGGTCTTCGTGAACGTGGTAATCCCCAGACTTTTCACCTGACGTCATCGTATTGTGCCTCCCACGGGACCCCGGACAAACGCCATGCTTTGAAGGCTTCATGATGAAGCTGATCAGCTGAGATGACAATGTTCTAAAAACTGACTCACGCCCTGTCGAGTTACCTTAAACCAGGTGTTGCAGCGCTGAGGCCTTCAGGGTCTCAGGAGCTCCGGGGACCCTGGGTGGGTGGCATTATAGCTCTGCAGGCAGAACAACACATCCACCAATCAGAAGGTCGGTGCTTCGATCCCCGTAAATGACCTGAGCGTGTCTGCTGTGCAGTGTTAGCGGACACTGGTTGCGCCCCCCTCTGCAGGTTTCCATGGCGGTCCGCCTCCTCCTGAGGACCCTCTACGTAGCCAACCACATCAACCCCCAGCGGTGCTTAACCTCCCCGCTGCTCTGATTGTACCTCGATAAAAAGTTCAGTTTAACAAGCTGAGTCTGGGATTTCGAGCGGCATCGTCTCGGCTTTTATTCTCATTAAGCGTGAGGGAGACCATGATTTCTTTTCTTCTCAGCAGAGCGCTGAAGTGGAATTACACACTGCTGCTGCTTTTCTTCTGGGTGCTTTTATGGATCTCAGCTTCTCCTGCAGCAGGGCGGCAGATTATTAATCAGATTCATAAATAATAGAAGATGGCAGCGAGGGCCCTGGGCGCCGGGGCCACTGCTTCTTCCACAGAGAGGAGAAGTGATGGAGGATAAGTCGGAGAGAACAATATTAACACAAAGCCAGCTGGATTTATCCAAAGTCTGCATACAGTCCAGCTGAGAGGACGCCGCGCTGCTTCTTTAGAAAACCTGAGCCGGATAATATTCTGCCGGCAGCTCAGGACTGCACAGGAAATTAGCATGAGGCTAATCCCTGATTCTCTGTGTGTTTAAGCTAACGGTGGCGCTAACCTGCTACCTGAGAGAAGAAGGAAGTCAAACTTTGTGTCGCAGGTGACCTCAGTCATTCTGAGGAGTTTGCTGAAGGTGTTCAGTCCTCCAGAGACTCAATCTGTGGCTTCATGATTCAAATATTCATATTCGCTGTTTTATAATGGTTTTTATCGAAGGATCCAACTTTCTGAGCCGGTCAGGAGGATTTTGTCGTTCGGCTGCTGTCGAGAGGACCAACACCTTCTCCTTCTCCCTCACCTCCTTACCTCCATTAAACACCTCCTCCTTCTCATTTACATCCTGACTCACCGCTCGCGCCTCGCTTCCCTTCAGTCGACGTCCGACCTCGGTTGATCAGAGGCGACTCCTCACACGTGTTCGCATCCCTGCTACATTGCTACACAATGAGGTTACACGGATGTGACATCACAAACATGGTGGATGGCGAGCGGTGGAGACGGACAGATGACGATCAGAGAGAGAGAGAGAGAGAGGAATTAATGAGTGGAGATAATTGTTGAAGGATGCTCAGATAGATTAAAGCCACGAGAGCTGAACTAATGTGTGATGTTAAGATGCAGCGAAGGAAGTCAGCCGTGAAATGTGAGAACACACACACACACACACACACACACACACACACACACACACACACACACACACACACACACACACAGCAGCAGGGGCCGTGAAAGACTTTCCAGTCTTTATAATCACTTTGTGTTGTAACAATGGATCAAATGAGAGCTGAATTCATGGTACTTGTACTTGATTGAAGTATTTGAATTGTATGCATCCAGAGGCAAATATTGCATGTTTTACTCCTCCACCTTTATCTGACAGCTGTAGTTACTTTCCAGGTTACAGTTTTCATCCCCTTCCTGTCCAGTGAAAAGCTCGTATCTCCAGATATTTTGACTTTTTGTGCTGAACTGAGGGATGAAGAGTTCCTTCATGTCTTCTTCAGCTCAGTAAACTCTTTAAAAGCCTCTTGGATCCGCTGAAAAAGCTTCGTCACAAAGCTGAAAACAGCCTGTTTTTCTGAGTTCGTCACACTTTTTGGAGATACGTGGTTCTCACAGGACACCGCGCTGCAAACATATGATGATCTTCTAGAATCTGAAGCATTACAGCAGGAACATGAATGAACACATGAATGAACACATGAATGCAGCAGGAACATGAATGAACACATGAATGCAGAGGAACATGAATCCACAAACAGCAGAGAGAAACACACTGACCAGGACACTTGAGTACTTTTACTTCAGGTACTTTCACTACATTCAGTACAGTGTGGTTTTGAATGCAGGACTTGTACTCACAGTGGAGTATTTTCAGTGTGCCGTTAGTACTTTTACGTAAAGTCAAACATGTTCGCTCTCTGGAGTCAGGGTTGGGTTTGTCCCTCCCGGGCTCCTGTAGTTGCTGCTGGAGGATCCCAGTGAATCACACTGTAGATCTTTAGAGGGTCCTGAAACGTCCTCCAGCGCCGACTCTCGCTTCATTAAAGGTCCAGTCAGCGATCGATGCGACTCAGCTCTGATCCTCGTCCATCGATTGATAACTGTGATCAGATGAAAAGTGCCTCCATCTGCACCGACGTCTAAAACAACGTTTGCTCTGAAGTCAGTTCATCACGTTGAGTTTTGGTGAAATTTGGCACATGAAGACAGATTTTATTGATCTTATGAAGGAATTTGTTGATGATGATCCACAAAGCATCACTCATATCTGCGGATCCAAACACTGATCAGAGACACTTATTAAAAAGGTCCTTTTCTCGGCCCTGTTCTCAGGAACGTCTGAAATTTGAGGAGCTCTTCTTCTGAACTTCAGCGACAGTGTGAACTTTAATGGAGGTTAACTTTCCCTCAACAGTCCTTTAAAAAACGTTTTAATGAGGCGCTTTAACATCACTTTAAAGCACATGTTGTATTTTCCAGCCTGTAATTCAGGTCCAGTGAATGTTGAACCCAGAACAAACGCCACCTCTGAGGTCACCGCTACTTATCGGGCCGTGACCTCTGACCTCTGCCGGCTGAGCGTGAGGGAATAAATGAGCGGGTTTTGGGGGGCCGAACACAGCGGGCCCCGCAGTAAGTGGCAGTTTATGGAAATGAGAGTTGATCTTTCCACCTGGGCCCGATAACCTCAGCGTTAATCCTCGCCCCCCCGCCCTCCCCCCGCCCTCCTGTTCGACACTTTCATTAGAGTTTAATCGCTGCCCGAAAAAAGGAAAACAGCAGACTGAAGTGAAAAACCTGCTGCTGCTCGTCTGGACGGACGTTTAGAGACACGTCTCTGTCTTCAACCCCATCCACGTCTCCTCCTTTCCTTCCCTGATTCCTCTTCTTCCTTTCCTTTCTGGCCTCCTCCACCTCCTCTCAATTCCTTTTTCTTCCACATCTTCTCATTTACTTCCTTTCCTCCTCTTCCTTTATTTTCCCATTTTTTCCTCATTTCCTTTCCTAGCTCATCTTTTCCCCTACTTCCTAATTTCTCTTCCATCGTTCTACCTTTCCTTCACTACCTCCTCCTTTCCTTGCTACTGTCTGGTTTTCTTTCTTGCCTCCTTGTTTCCTACCTTACTCATTTTTCTTTTACTTCCTTGTCTCTTGCCTCCTTCAGTCTTACTTTTCTTCCTTACTTCCTCCGTTCCTTCCCACCGTTATTATTTCCTTCCCTCCAGCTTCCTTTCTTTTCACACCTCTCTCAAGCTCCTCGTTTCCTCTCCTTCCCGGCCTCCTCATTCCTCCTCCTTCTCATTTACATACCGACTCGCCGCTCGCGCCTCGCTTCCCTTCAGTCGACGCCGCTGATGAAACACGAACAGTCACCACGTCCGACCTCGGTTGATCAGAGGCGGCTCAGGTGCGGCGAACAGCAGACTCCTCACGCGTGTTCGCATCCCTGCTGCATTCCTACACGATGAGGTTACACGGACGTGACATCACAAACATGGCGGATGGGCGAGCGGTGGAGACGGACAGATGACGATCAGAGAGAGAGAGAGAGAGGAATTAATGAGTGGAGATAATTGTTGAAGGATGCTCAGATAGATTAAAGCCACGAGAGCTGAACTAATGTGTGATGTTAAGATGCAGCGAAGGAAGTCAGCCGTGAAATGTGAGAACACACACACACACACGCACACACACACACACACACACACACACTCACACTCACACTCAGATCCTTCCTTCACCAAACACACATTTCCTTCTCTACCTCTCCTTTACTTTCTTACCTCCTTCAGTCCTTCCTAGACCTCCTCATTTCCTTTTCTTCTCCTCTCGTCCCTCCTCTCTGTGTCCTTTCTTCCTTTCCTACCTCCTCAATTTTAATTCACTCCTTTCATTCCCTTCTGCCTCCTCTTTTCCTCTCCTTCCCTACTTCCCTACTCCCCCCCACCAACCTCACCTTAATTTCCTTTTCTTTCCCTTTACACCCCTCTCCTTTTTGTTTCTTTGCTCCTACTTTCTTTCCTTTTGTTTATTTCCTTTTTACCTCCTTATTACCTTTCATCTTCTCATTTCTTTCTTCTTCTTCTTCTTCTTCTTCTTTCCTTCTCTTTTGTCCTTTTCGTTCCTGCCTGTTTTCCTTCCTTTATGCCTCCTATTCTTTACTTCCTTTTCTTTTCTGATTTCCTTATTTCTTCTTTCACTTCCCCATTCCACCCTTACTTCCATCTTCTCTTCCTTATTTCCTCTCCTTTTCCTTTCATACCTCCTCCTTCCTTTTTGCCTCCATCATTCTTTCTATATCATTTCCTTCCCTAAACTCTCTTCTCCGCTTCAGTTCCTTCCTTATTTCCTTTTCTGTCATTTCCCTTCCCTCATTTTTTTCCGTGCATCCTCATTACCTTCCCCTGTCATTTCCTGTCTTACATCCTCCTTCCCTTCCTTACCTTCACATGCTTTCCTTTTTTTTCTTTTTTTTCCTTTCGTTGCCTTCTCCTGTCTTTCCTTGGGTCAAACACACACAGAGGAAGTCCTGAAGCTTCCTGGTGTGTGAAGCTTCCTGAACTTGGCGTAACTTTCCTTTAGGAGCCTTTTCTTTGCTCTCACGTGAAATCATTAGAACAGATCGCTGAGTCTCTTTGTTCACCTCGGCGCTCTCTTCCCGCTCCGCAGGTCTCGCTGCTTCTTCCTCAAACTGCCATTCTCTCCCTCGTCCTTTTTCCCGCCTTTGTTTAATTTCTTCTGTAAGCACATGAAGATTAATTGGGCCTCTCTTTCAACTTTTCCTGGCACCTTTCCTCTCGCTCGCGCTCCCTCTCGCAGGAATGCCTCTCATCATCTTTTCATTAGTGCTACCTCTGCCCTTATACATTATTCAGCCTGAGTCTCTGTGCAGAGCTCGTCCTTTATTAGACTGTCGCCAGAGTGCATTCCACAAACTCATTAAAAAACTATTAAAGGCTGATGATTTCCTCTGATAAGGCCGAGCAGGCTTCACGTTTGCTTTTCTGACTGATCTTCTGACGGGATCACGCCACGCCGCGGCCCGTGTCAAGAGGAACATCTGCACGCCGGCTCGGGCTCGCGCTGTTTAGCCTTTAGAACAGACGCAGAACATCCACGGCGAGCTGAGGGGGTGGCGACGACACCCACGTTCACGCCGCCGCCTCGCGCCTTCAGCCCGCCTCCACGCCGGGATTATGGAGAAACTTCACCTCACAGGTGTCCACCGTCAGCGCTGCTGCTCTCGTCTGAACCGAAGCACCTGTAACCTGAACACGAGAAGAGTACGACCGTGGGAAAGAAGACATGGGAGAGGCGCTTCAAGATGGCGCTTCAAGATGGCGCCTCATTCGTTCCAATGAAAGCAGCTCACAGGTGGCCTTGGACGTGCAGGTGTTCAGGTATCTCAGTACATTTACTCAAGAAAAAAATCTATCAGTGATTCAAATCCAGTAATGTGATATTTGAGTGACTTTTTTGTACTTTAAGAGTATTTTCATGTTAATACTTTTGTACTTTTACTAAACGTTTTGAAGGCAGTATTTCCACATTATAGTATAAGCACTTGTACTTCAATGAATGATCTGAATTACTCCAGAACAATACAGTATATATGGCTGAATTACGCTCGCTGATGCGTTCAGGTGTCCTTTCACAGCAGGTAAAGGTGGAGCTCCTTTAATGACTTCTTCAGCTGTAATGTAACTGCAAAGTAACTAGTAACTAAAGTTAGCAAATAAAAGTAGTGGAGTACAAATTCTCAGCTTTAGCTCACAAACTGTAGCATAAAATGCAAATATTCAAGTAAAGTACAATTACCTGAAAACAGTACTTCATGTTGACGCTGATGCTCATTTGGTCAGCTGCCTCTCGTTTTATTTTGAAAGGGCGTCTTTGTGGATCACGTGATGTGGATCGACAGCCAATCAGACCAGGACCAGGACTTGGAGAGCACACTGATTGTTGCATTGGTGTGTTTTTCGCAGTATCAGTGACATCATCAGACCCTCGCCGTGACGACTGACACGTGTTCACGGTGCTTTGAAGAACATTCACAGATTGTTGTATTTCCACGGGGGATGTTGGAGTGTTTTGGAGCTGCACTCCAGCTCTCCTGCCTCCTCTGACATGTTAATTGATGCTTTTGGTTTTTTTAGCGCCTCTGTTCTCCCGGCGCTCTCTGGGGAGTTGCTTCCTCTCTGTGATTTGCCGTGGGAGTTTAACAGCGGCTGTGATCACACAAGCGCAGATAAGACGAGAGCACGCACACAACAATCAGCCTCGCGGGGTGTCGGCTGATTCGTCGAGGCCTTTCATTTTCCCTTTCTTTCCAGTTAAAGACTAGCGGAGGTGTCAGGTGAAGGGAAGTGAAGCGGGATCATATCTTCTTCTTCTTCTTCTTCTTCTTCACTAGAAACCAAAACACCATTCATCCCATAAATGTTCTTAATTTTTCTGTTGCTTGTAGTTTTTGGTTATTCATGGATTTTATTCACGTTCAGAACTGAAACATCAATAATTCATTTTTGAAGAAACACCATCAGCTAACATCTGTCTGTTAGTTTTGTTATTTCCTCTTTTATGCTGAAAGTTTTCCCCGTGTCATCTTTTGCTTTACTTCCTGTGCTGTTGATTGGGGTCACCTGTCCCTCCAGGTGTGTTGTTCGTGCCTGCTGGTCGCTGAAGTGTTTCCTGTGTTTTTTAATCTTTGTCTTTGTTGGACTTTGCTTAGCTTATGCTGCACAACTAACTGAGCTAACAGCAGCAAGTAGCTCCAGCAGAGGGTCCAGTTAGCAGCAGTTAGCAGCAGTTAACAGCAGTTAGCAGCAGTTAGCAGTGGTTAGCAGCAGTTAACAGCAGTTAGCAGCAGTTAGCAGTGGTTAGCAGTCGTCAGCAGTGGTTAGCAGCAGTTAGCAGGGGTTAGCAGCAGTTAGCAGGGGTCAGCAGCAGTTAGCAGTGGTTAGCAGCAGTTAACAGCAGTTAGCAGCAGTTAACAGCAGTTAGCAGGGGTCAGCAGCAGTTAACAGCTGTTAGCAGGGGTCAGCAGCAGTTAGCAGTGGTTAGCAGCAGTTAACAGCTGTTAGCAGGGGTCAGCAGCAGTTAGCAGTGGTTAGCAGCAGTTAACAGCTGTTAGCAGGGGTCAGCAGCAGTTAGCAGTGGTTAGCAGCAGTTAACAACAGTTAGCAGTGGTTAGCAGCAGTTGGCAGCAGTTAGCGGCAGTTAGCAGCAGTTAGCGGTTACTGTGCTGACTTGCTGCCGCCTGTTTGTTTAACAGCTGCTTCTTTCACACTCTTCTCTGAATTACAGTTTAGCTTCTGTGTCTTTAATTGTGTTTTGTTAGAAAAGAGGCACTCGAGCCGTTTCTTTTGGTGATTTCACAAAATAAAATTAACTCCACTCACTGCTTTGTGGGTGTTGGTGTAAATTAAGGGCAGATTAATGTAGATGTGGGTTTATTCTTAGTCCGGTCTGAGCTGAGGTGGCTGCGGGGTGTTTTGTGTTGCTGCTCAGAGCCTTTTTCTCCGCTCGGCTTCATATTTTGTGTAAATGAAACAGAAGGAAACTCGTCTTGACATGAAATTTGGAGCAGTCGGCTGCAGAAAGTGCTGCGAGTAATGAGCGTCTGGTCGAGGTGTCAAATAAGAGGATTACCTCGTTTGTGGGCTTTCAAAAGATAAGTGGATATCTGAGCGCTCATTCGGCCTCGCCGTCTGAACCCCGACCTTTCACAGACAGACGGGGGCGGGGCATCGAGGTGGACCCCCCCCATCCGTCCGTCAGAGAGCTGACATTTCCGCCGTCCGACAGAAATAAAGCTCGGTCTCATTCATATGGAAAATTTTACTCTAACCTTTCAGCTCGCCGCTAATCAAGACGACTCCAGATTATCTTTGTGTAATCACCTCAGCAGGTCTGCTTCCCTCAATGGAGGCAGAAGTGTGGATCCATCTAATCTGTCAGAATTAAATGAGATCCATCACAGATCTGGATAATGGCCCCTGCAGATTGTGTGCAAAAATCTGCATTAATAATTCAGCTCTGATTTTTATTATTCATAAGTGGGAGAGAGAGGAGGGCCGGGCGAGCGAGCTCTGAGGCCTGAGCTGTGCTGCTTTAAAGGAGCAGAACGCTGTTTTTACCCCCCGAGCCTGAGCCTGAGCCTGAACCTGAACCTGAGCCTGAACCTGAGCCTGAGCCCGAGCCTGAGTCTGAGTCTGAGTCTGAGCCTGAGCCTGAGCCTGAGCCTGAGCCTGAGCCTGAGCCTGAGCCTGAACCTGAACCTGAGCCTGAGCCCGAGCCCGAGCCCGAGCCCGAGCCCGAGCCCGAGCCCGAGCCTGAGCCTGAGCCTGAGCCTGAGCCTGAGCCTGAACCTGAGCCTGAGCCTGAACCTGAACGTGAGCCTGAGCCTGAGCCTGAACCTGAGCCTGAGCCTGAGCCTGAGTCTGAGTCTGAGCCTGAACCTGAGCCTGAGCCTGAACCTGAACGTGAGCCTGAGCCTGAGCCTGAACCTGAGCCTGAGCCTGAGCCTGAGTCTGAGTCTGAGCCTGAACCTGAGCCTGAACCTGAGCCTGAGCCTGAGCCTGAGCCTGAACCTGAACGTGAGCCTGAGCCTGAACGTGAGCCTGAGCCTGAGCCTGAGCCTGAGCCTGAGCCTGAGTCTGAGTCTGAGCCTGAACCTGAGCCTGAACCTGAGCCTGAGCCTGAACCTGAACCTGAGCCTGAACCTGAGCCTGAGCCTGAGCCTGAACCTGAGGCTGAGCCTGAACCTGAACCTGAACCTGAGCCTGAGCCTGAACCTGAGTCTGAGCCTGAACCTGAGTCTGAGTCTGAGCCCAAGTCTGAGCCCGAGTCTGAGTCTGAGCCCGAGTCTGAGCCCGAGTCTGAGCCCGAGTCTGAGCCCGAGTCTGAGCCCGAGTCTGAGTCTGAGTCCGAGCCCGAGTCCAAGCCTGAGTCTGAGCCCGAGTCTGAGTCTGAGCCCGAGTCTGAGTCTGAGCCCGAGTCTGAGCCCGAGCCTGAACCCATAGGCTGCGCCAAGGAGGGGCTTGCCAGTGCTTCAGCTCCCCCTAGTGGAAACGTAGCACCCCCATGAAATCCAATAAAAAATCATTAAACAAAGTATATTTTTATGACATTTTATCTCATGTGCTTTTTTATCATGTGCTGTCAGGGCTCTCAGCTCTAAACCCAAAGCACAGATCGTTTTAGATCAGAGGTGCTTATTGACTGTGGCACAGAATCATGACATCACTGAGGATAACTTCAATGCAGACCCGACGTCTTCTCGAAAGAAAATCACAACAGGGACACTCCGTTAACACACTCATGGCTCCACACAAGGACGCGTTTAAGGACTTGTACAAACTCCTCAGTACATCGCTGACATTACATCTTCTTCCTGTGAACAATCTTTCTCCTGAGGAGAGAAAGAGGAGCAGGAGCAGAGATGCTCATAGCAGTAACCTTGGACTTTTGGCTATCAATATTCAATTCAATTCAATTCAATTCAATTCAATTCAATTCAATTCAATATACCATTAAAAGGGCACGTCGACAAGATCATGGATGCATTCGCCCTCAGCCATAACAACCATCACATAGTCCTCCTGTGATACTGCATGTCAGATGGGAAGTGTTTTTTTAATTTCCCACGGTGATGGTTGCTGTTTTGATGCTCTTTGCGAGTATGTTATCTATTGTGTTTGCATTTTGATGTTGGCCATTGGCACGATGGCTTTAAACATTATTTGATGAGTACATGTGGATGTTTCCACTTTCATGCAGCTCTGATTTGAGATAGTTTCCTAATTAGTGTGTCAATAGTAATCGTGTCACACAGACCTGTTTAGGTGAGACACCGGGGGGAGACACCGGGGGAGACACACGAGAGACTGCGCTTCAATAAAAAAGATAATGTCATTGAAATCCCATTGTTTCTCGATCTGTGCATAACCTTTGGCTTTTGAATGAAGTGAATGTCAGACAGCGTCATAATAATACAGTTCTGGAATACTTGGAATACTATATTAACGGTGTGTAGTTACTACTGTTTATGTGTGTGCTTGTGCACATACTGTATTTCTAGGAGCACCCCCAGTCAATGTTGGAGCACAGCCATAGCACCTGCAATCAAATTTCTCTGGCGCCGCCCCTGCCTGAACCTGAACCTGAGCCCGAGTCTGAGCCTGAGTCTGAATCTGAAACTGGACCTGAACCTGAACCTGGTCCAGCCGTCCACAGTGAGGACTTCCTGCAGGTAGGCCTACTCCATACTGCTTCCTTTGGCTGCTTCACAATAAAAGCCACTGCGTGTTTGTGCAGTTCGTCTTAATGTGAAGGCGATGATAAAAAGCCCCCAAATGAAAGTGGTTTAACTCGTGACTGTATGAAGACATCAGACATTTGTCCAAACTCAGTCAGTGCAGATCATTCATTTATTTTCTAAATATACTTTATATACATCGTGAGTCTCTGTGAAGCCACACGTTTCGTGCTGCCAGCGATCCAAAGGTATCCAGCGTTTATCCGGTGCCGCTGGTTTAACGGCAGAAGTCCTTTTCTCTGAGCGTCGCTTTGAAAATGAGGTGAGAGCGAACTGTCAGGTACGAAGCTTTCACTGCATTGTCGGCTGATGCGGCTCTTTGCAGCTCGCAGCGACTGATTTTAGTGCTTCACGAAACGCCCTCACATTCCCACCAAATGAGCCTAAAACACCCATCCGAGGCAGACCCGAAGTGAACTGAGAGCTGCTCTTGAACCGTTTGGAGTACCTGCGTGGTGTTGGTCTCTTCTGAAAGGCAAAACTCTGAACTTTTATCTCCAGCAGTCAGAATCACTCTAAGTGCTGCTGCCACTGAGTAACAGAAGTTTGAACACTCTGAAGCAGAACGCTTTTTTTCCATCTGAATATTTTTTTGCTCATAAATGCCTGTAAATGACTAAATCTGGGACTTTTTAGCAGGAGAGCAGAACGAGACCACAGCAGGAAGCCTTACAAAGACCATAGATCCACAGAAAATCTATGTTTTATGTGTTCATGTGTGGACATTCTCCAAACCAAAGCAGTTTATTATTTATCTACAGATATATTTATCTATATAAGGTATAAATCAATGGAGAGAGCAAAGCTCGTCCTTTCAGCGCAGACTCTCATTGGCCATTGCGGGCTGTGAACATGACGTGGAGGATCCTGGGCTGGGTGAAATCAACCCGTCGTGGCTCCAGGAGTCGACAGGGGGCGCCATCTGCTGCTGCGTTCACATGCACTCGGTCATCAGAGTTTCACTCCTGCAAGTTTTCGACCAGCCAGAACTTTTCATAGAAATATTTTCGGAGCAGATCGTTAAAAACTGGGCATTGAGGCTTCTTTAGGGGCGGCAGCAGCTACCTTGTGCCATCCTGGTGGACCCGCCCCCGGACTCGGCTGACTGGAGCAACAGAAACCAGCAGAGATCAACTGATCGACGTTTATTGAGTCCTGAACCAGAAAAACATATTCTCATTACGCACAGACACAAATGGTCCGACCGCCGGCATGTGGCGTCCATGTTCGCTCGTCTCATCGGCCTGTCATCAGTATTTTGCCCGTGGGTGGAGCCAAACAGTGAGCGGGTGGGGCTGGAGGTCTGTGCTGTGGCTTTTTTGGAGGGTGCACTAGTTTTATTTAACAAGAGGCCGAAGAACACAGACTCATTAGGAGGGTGACAAATGTTTCAGAAATCACCCGAGGACGGTCTCTGCTCCGCCACCGCCGCCGCTTTGTGGGAAAACACCACCACGAGAACATACATCCGATCTAATGAGCTGCTTTCACCACAAGCTCTCAGCGCAGAGTGGAGACGACGGAGGAAACCGACTGCAAACAGACTGTGCGGTGGCGTTTGTGGAAACACGTCCTCTGCTTCCTGTCCAGCGGCGGCGGCGGCGGCGGCAGAGCTGAAGATAATAATCCTGGACAGCCGCACGGTCGCGCTGCGCACGCTCTTCTTCTGAGACTCATTTGGTAATTTATCATAACAGAGCCTCTTTGAAGGGCACAGCGTTTTATCTTATTGTCTTTGGGCAAAGTTTGATCTCCACTCTCTTCCTGTTTCCTTTACGAAGAAGAAGAAGAAGTTTTGGCCTAATTAAAACTTTCCTTTGGTGTACTTTGGACCACAGGTGCACGGCTGCTTAAAGACTGTGGAGTGGATTTGACAAAGGCAGAGCTATCTGGAAATCCGGCCTTCGGATTAAAACCATCACACCTGAGCGCAGAGGCGGAGAGTCGGCGTTAACTCGGTTTTAATGCTTTCTGTTTAATCTGGGTGGCAGCAGCCTCTCACCTTCATCTGTCTCCTGTGAAGTTCCTCTTTAAAATATTCAGAAAGTGAACCGAGGCAGGCACACGTCTGTGTTTAAACTTTAAAACCAGAGACTCTCAGCGAGATGTCAGCAAAATTCAAGTGAAAGGATCCGCTGCTTTGAGGCTCACATTCATCCAGCCACATCTGAATTTTATGACTTAATGTTAAAAGAGAAACGCTGTGATGGCAAGTGTCACTTATTGACAGAGACCGGTGTGAGTGTGTGTGTTCTGTGGGAAACATTAGCTTCGGAGAGGAGACCTGCAGACGCCGGCTGTCACAGACAAACATTAGAAGTGTTGATTAAAGAGCGACTGCTGCTTTTCATGTTTCATCCCATTAACGGTGAATCATTTAAAGGGACGGTCGTCTTAATCCAGACGCTTCCCTGACATAGAAAACCATCAGTTTGTTTCACAGTCAACACTAAGTCACCTCTTTTTAACTGGCACAGTCTCCTTCACGGTGTGTTCAAGGACACCACAAGAAGTGACGCTGAACCGTTATTTCTGTCAGAAAATCATCTCAGAGGACGAACATGGACACAGCTGAGAGACAATTGGTTGTTGTTTCACGCTGACTCTCACGTTTGAGACGTCGGAGTGTCTTTGAAAGCAACAGCAGAGAAACGTCTCTGCAGGAAAGACGCAGAGAGTCGGCCGCCGACATGTTTCCAGATTTTTGAGTCTTTAAAGAGCCAAACTTTAAACAGCAGCTTGTGGTCCGAACGTAAAACGAGGCATCGCTGGTTTTACCTCATCGATTTGTTTCAGTTCAGCAGAAAAATTAACCAGCAGAGACACGAAATGTGCCACAGATCAATAATCCATCACAAACAGCATTCCTGCTTTTGTCATGTTTGTGTTGTGTTCAAGGACAGTCCAACAGCTGCAGGCTGGAGACAACTCGGAAAACGAAACGTAGCCTCAGACCACCGGATCACCACGACTTCATGTGGGATCCAGAAAGTCTTATCTTATCTTGTCTTATCTTATCTTATCTTATCTTATCTTATCTTATCTTATCTTATCTTATCTTATCTTATCTTATCTTAAGTAAAGTCACGGGGTGTGCTTTGCTTTGATCAGTCCCTGCTGCGTCCGTCCTCTTCACATATGTGGATTTGAGAGCTGTTAATTCGTGCAGCTGCAGACGTGTCAGGAACAGGAAGTCCCGCCTCGCTCTGTGATCGCCTCACCTGTCCTCTCACCTGCGTGTCTGATGGCCTGGTCTTATTCTGGTCTTCTGCTCTCTGTGCAGGCTGAATATCACCTGAGTTTGTTTTTTAATAAGCTGGATGATTCCTCCCACAGAGTAAATACAGAGTTTAGTTTTTAATCACAGTCCGGCAGTAGACACAGAAAAAGACCTTTTTTCATATTTTCAGCTGTTATTGGATTCATCCAGCGGGCGCCTTCGTCTCCTCTGAGCTCGACGCCGAGATCCCCGGAGAGATCTGTCCATCAGGCCGAGAAAGCACGACTGCCGTGTGGAGAAAACATAATAAAGTTCTGGAGAGACTGAGAGGCTTTGGTCGGTTTGTGAGCCGCCGTCGTCCACATGTGAGTGACGGAGGAGGCGGCGTGGATCGCCAGGAGGCGCTGAGGATCCTCAGGGAGGACGCTGCTGCTCTGAAAACCTCCTCCTTTTCTCTTCTCCCTCACCTCCTCTTCTTCGTCATCCCCTCTTTCTCCACCTCACAGGAGGACACGAGAGGTTATCAGCGAGGAGGATTACAAATGAGAGCGGAGCACAGTATTAGACAAACTCAGGAGAAAGTTTGAAAGGTAAAAAACGATTAAAATATTCTCCAGTTATCACCTGAGGCGGCGACGCGTTCGTAGACACAAAACAAAGTTTGTGTGACTTCATTCTGAACATCTGGACATTAATCAGGATCTAAAAAATGCAGAAGAGACTTTGGATTTCTGAGAGAAAAGGAAGCAGACTGGTGAGAAGTCAGCCGTCAAACCATAAATATCAGAATGCAACTGAAAAATATTAACGCAAAAGCTCAATTTTTATGAATGAAACTGAAAATAAAAGCAGAAACTTCTGACCCATAACTCTTCAGACCTTCAATATCCACATATTTCAGAATAAAGTCACTTAAACTGTGCTTCTCCAGCTCATCAGGAAGGAGCAGAGTTTCGCTCTGATGCTGATTTCAGGATTTTGAAACAGGAAACAGTGACGAGGTCAAAGTTCAGTCATTGTACAGACCAGAGGTGTCATCTGGGCACCGTCACTGAAACTCAGGTGTCTTATTGGCTTCAGTGTCTCTCAAATGTCACCCAGATCTAGCGGTGACATTTGTACCACTCTTACTTTGGCGGGGAGGGCAGCGAGTGCTTCCTCTTCCTGCAGCAGCTTGTTTGAGAACTCAGACCTAAAAAAATGTGACCTTAGAATCATTTGGAGACTCGGATGTCGATGCTTATTTGCTGGGATCTCCTGACAGCAGAGCGTGCAGCAGGAGGACGAGGAGTTATCAGTCCTCTTCACGCCGAACATGTGACTCGTGTTCAAACAGAGAGCTGCGAGACAACATTATCAGAGCGTTTGAACGCTCCCTCTCTGGCTCCGCTTCCTGCTTTTACTGCGGCGTTTATCGGGCTGATGGAGGCTCGGCTGCTATCGGCAGGCGGAGAGCCAGAGCTGAATATCTGCAGATATGCTAATGAACACATGCTCGCTGCATCCTCTGATTGTTCTCAACATGGAGCTTTGGCAGGAAGACAGGCGTGTTGGCAAACACGGCCAACACGCCTGTCCGTCGGCCTCCAAGAAACTGTCCAACTGTCCGCCAGAGTCACCTGATGCTGCTGCTCTCTGCACACCTGTCCGTCACTCGCTGTAAATACCTCCCCTTCTCCTCAGCATCACCATGCCTCCTTGAAAAAACGGTTTACAGAACGTGCAACAAAAGTTCTGGACTTCTTTAAAAGACGCCGACCGAGCCGACCTGAACATTAGCCGCTGCTATGCTAACACGAGGAGAACATACTGTATGTGTGGAGGCTCCAGTAAACCTACAGTCTCCCTCTCTTTCGCCTCTGACGCCTGATTGATGGATGAATCCATCCAAAGCATCCATTTCCTGTTTCCCTGCCATCTTGTTTATGGGTCACTTCAGTTCAACTCTGACCTGCAGACGTTCGACCAATAGAAACGCTGATACTGTTGTTATTCTGGTGCTTCTGTTCAAAACACTACAACACTAGACTGCAAGCTGCATGAATGCATCAATAATCAGGAATATAACAACATGGATTATTCTGAAATGGGATGTTAGCTGACCCACTTCCTGTCTGTGACTGACCTTCTGCCTCAGCCATGTTACAGACGCCTGTTAACCCCCGACACAAGCGTTGAGCAAATTTCTGCAAGTATTGTCCTTAAAAGACATTTTTATAGAAAGTTATTATTCAATTCAATTCAATTCAATATTCCTTTATTAGTCCCACGAGGGGAAATTCCGATATACAGCAGCATCAATAAAGTGTATAAAGTATTAAGAACAAGTGCAATGCAAATTCAAAACAAGTATATATACAAGAGTGGGATATTATTATCGTATTTCCATAAACTCACAAAGAATCAAAGCAGCAGAGGACAAATTTTAGTCTAGTATGGATCCAAATCCTACATTTCCCATAATGCATCTTGCAAAAGATGCATTGCTTCAGAGGTAGAATAAAGTTCGGAGCGTCTCTGTCTGGTTTCACTCTCTGCAGGTGTTGAATATGAAAGATTTGATTTGTTCACTCCTGTATGAGAATCGCTTTGTTAGCGTTTAGCATCATTTCCCATGAGGCTCCTGCTTTTATGCTCACAGGTACATTTATCTGCAGGTGAGGAGACCTGCAGAGCTGCTCTCACCTGGACGATCACAGAACAAACGCACACAGACAGAAATCTGTTCTGACCTGAGTGGAAACGTGAGCATCCTGATGTGAAACGGGAGGATTATGGACCATGAACGCAGAATGAGACGCGCCCTCGTCCTGAAGTCTGAAGCTTCAGGAGCCTTTAACTGACTCGCCGGCTCGTTGACTGGTTCTTGTGCTTCTGCAGACAGATGCTGATCTCAGTGCAGCCTCTCAGGCCTCAGCTCTGTGCTTCCTCTTTAGTATTCTCACAGTCACTGATTCTGGATGAAAGACACGGAGTCAGAATCACACATGCAGCTCCTGAAGCTCTGAACTCCTTCTTCTTCTTTGTCTTTAATTCCTGCAGTGTGAAAGTGGACGACCTGAATGCGAATGTCCCGGCTGGTATTCAGAGTTCGTGTGTGGTCTGACGCGTGAGGCAGAGTTTCGAAATGTTTTCATCATCGTGCATTAAGTTATATTTAGGGTTAGTTTTCTCTACAGGATCAGAAACACGACTCAGTCCAGTTTTCTCTCTTTTAGCTCCATGTTTGGTCTCCACCAGCTCCATCAGGCTCTTTAGCTGCTACATGCTCCACTGGGTTCACCAGTTTTAACGTTAACTGAGGGATTTCTGTGCAGCTGCAGACCCTGAACCAGGATCTGAAGGAGGCTACAGGCTCTGAGGGTTTGACCCGATGAGGGTCGGTTGGTTGGTTGGTTGGTTGGTTGGTTGGTTGGTTGGTTGGTTGGTTGATTGGTTGGTTGGTTGGTCGGTTGGTTGGTTGGTTGGTTGATTGGTTGGTTGGTTGGTTGGTTGGTCGGTTTTGGTTGGTTGGTTGGTCGGTTTTGGTTGGTTGGTTGGTTGGTTGGTTGGTTGGTTGGTTGGTCGGTTTTGGTTGGTTGGTTGGTTTTGGTTGGTTGGTTGGTTGGTTGATGGAGCTTTAACGTAGCTGAAGGAACTTTTCCTGATCAGGATTCCAGTCTGAAAACAGGAAGGACTTTCATGTTTGGTGCTTGAAGTATGCTTTGATGCTAATACTTTTGTATTTTTACTTATGTAGAATTATGGATTCAGAACTTTATGAGAGTATTTGTACACTGTCGTATTTGTACTTTTGCTATTGGTGGAGTAGAAGTATAAAGTAGCATAAAATGGAAATAGTCAAAGTGGAAGTACCTGAAATTGTGGTTAACTTAGTAACTTGCCACCACTGGGACCAGCTGTTTGTAAAGTAAATTCACAGATGAGCACTTTGACGAGCAGCTGATTTGTTGTTTGGCTCCGTTTGAAGGAGTCTCAGCTAATGGGTTTAAATGGGAACAAGGAGCCGCCCAGTAGAAGACAACTGGAAAAGGTTTGTCGCTGTAGTTCGCTCGTCTCAGTTCGAGTAAATATCTTGAATTAATCAGAGTCAGACGATGTGCAGACCGGTCTCAGAACGAGAGAAACAAATCACACAACACGCAGAGTTTCTCACTTTTAATTGGGATTTTTGCGTCTCTGTCGGAGCCATCGAACTCTGACTGTGCAGCGATCACACAGTCTGTGTTTGGAGCTCCGTTTCCCGGCTGAAACGTCAGGCTTTGAACACAACCAAAGGGTTAACGTTGGTCTGACAGGGTCTGTATTTATGTGACAGGCTCTCTTCTTCTTGCCGCACGTCGCCGTCCGGCGGTGTGCTTTATTTTAATCCTTCTCTCTGAATAAAAGACCATTAGCAGCTGCTCTTTGTTGGAGCTGAAATGAAGCTGAATGTGTCAGACTGAGAGGAACATGAATTAAACATCCACCAGAGAGAGACGGAGACTTACGAGCAGTGTCCGGTCTAATAAGGCTGAGCATTAACAGCTCAGTATCTCCACACTGACTGACACCGAGACGTCCATCTCGTCTCTGAGGCGCCGTGTGAGGCTGAAACTCCAAAAACGTCCTCTCAGAGAGACAAAATGGGTCAAAGACCAAAAATCCTCCCTCCGTCTTCTGTCCACATCACCACTGTTTCATCCTCTTAGTGGACGGCAAGGGTCAAATCGCAGGTGCATCAACACACTGATGTCCACACGTCCATGAAGACAGACGCAGAAGAAGGAGGTCCAACAATGTTATTATTCAGCGTTAAAAATCCCAAAGAATCACGACCATGTTGGCGATTCTGCAGAAAGTGACGTGTCCTTCACGTCCAGAGGTGGACAGTGTGGACGTGGGGTGAATGGACACTTGCCTTCTTTTTCTGTCACCAAACCTCTCTCTGACACAGTTCTTAAAAGCTTCAGGTCTTTTCTAACCGGTCGACAGTTCTATGGGTGAACAGTCCTCCAGTGAAGTAGACATGCGGCGTCCCACAGGGCTCTGTCTTAGGCCCACTTCTTTTCTTCCTCTTCATGCAGAGGACATCCAGCTCTGTGTGTCTGTAAGCTCAAAAGACTCCAGTTCTATCAACAGCTCGACTGCATGTATCTCAGACATCAGTGTGCAGACGACTGTTAATGGAGGCAAAGCTGAGAGAGTCTGAACACCTGAATCCACCTGGACGGCTGAAACGCTCGTCTGTCTGCTGAGTCTCAGGACGCTGCTGCTCAGTCTCAGCTCGTACAGAACGAGCAGCACGAGTTCAGATCAAATCCAGGCTGAGAGTCCACATTAGTCCACCTGAAAACCTTCACACGGGTCACCGTCTGTCACAGAGCTCATTTTAAACGTCTCTTATTGGTTTTTAAATAACTCAAGCTTTGTCCTGTCCTGTCTGTCCAACATGGTTAAGACTTATGTGCCTGTTGGGTCCTTTAGATCCTCTGACTCAAACCTTTTGACTGAGGCCATAAAGTCCCCGTGAAGGTCTGAGGGTCTGAATCTGTCTCGCCTTTAAACGAGGTCTTAAGACGTGTCTTTTAACATCACTTTGTCCTGAAGTGTCTTCATTTTTCCCTCACTGCGCTTTTATTTTGTTTGAATTCTGCTTTATTTTATCTTTATTTTCCTTGTTCGCATTGTTTTATCACTCGTATTATTATCATTTGATTTTATTTTCAGCACTTTGTGCTGAGCTTTATGCATGAATTGTACTATAAATAAAGTATATTATCATAATAAACTGGGCTTTTTGCAGAATACGAGACGATCAGACGACAAAACATTTTCCAACAGCTGCTTTTTGGAAAGACTTTCAGGCTGCTGCTGAGTGACTGTTCGTCTGAGGAAACATGAAATATCTGTTAAAGCTCAACACAAATTTCACATTTCAGTATCGTGACGTGTTTCCTCCTCGGAGGCGTTCCTGACAGACTGTTTTTTTCTGTTGGCATTCAGACTGTTTTAATTTCACTCATCGAGTCAGACGAACCTTCAGCCTTCATGTTTTCCTATTTCTATAAAAGACACGCTGAAGATTTTTAGTGACTCAAACATATTTAATTTAATTTAACAGTTAATTTGAGTCTATCAATCAATTAAATGTTGTTTAAAATGTCGTGTCAACACACACCTGCATACGTAGATGTTTATGAAAATGTTGAATACGTTTACGAGTTCATATTTTTCCCCGTGAAGAAGCTCCAGCATCAATTTTCAGTTTGAAACTCTTCTTTTTAACATCCATTGAATGTGTTTTATAATGTGCAGAACGTTTGGCTGTGAAAACATGAAGACGCCGTGGACGTTATCCAGCTCCTGCAAGACATAAAGGAGGGATAAATGAACCCAATGTGAGAGCTTTTTTTATTTTCCGAGCACAGATGATGGATCTGAGCTAATAAATTCAGAAATTTTAGGACATAAATGACTGAATGGAGGGAACAAACGGGTTAATTGGCCTCGTGTTACATTAGTCTGAACTCTCACCAGGCTGCATGTTTATCAGTGCAGCGTGTTTCCATTCAGCTGAAATGATGCATGCATTGAAAATGTTGATAAAACATGTGGATGGAAACATGTTTCCAGCTCAGAAGCATCACTTTGTTGTGCAGCAGCGGCTTCGGGCAGTTTTTCATACCAGGGAGTATGTGAAGGGAAGCGAGGTCAGAGGAAGACGGCTTCATTATGTCGCCTAAACTGAGTCCATATTTCTTTTCTCGCACATGAAAGAGAAGATATACATGCAGTGAAAACGTATTCAGCAGAGCGCGGATCACTGAAACGACGTGATGGAGCTGATTCTTCACACCAGCACCAAAGAAAAGGGCGACAGCAGGAAGTGGCGACGGTTTGCTCTTTTCAGTGTTTTCTATGACTGAGCATGAAGCTGAACTACGACCGAGAAGACGACTGAAGCTGGAGCGCAGGCGGCGTTCAGGCCGACGCGTCCTCGGGCCTAAAGCACGGAAACGGTCCAACCCAAGATGACAGAGAGGACGTACGACCCTGCTTCTAAAACCAAACCACCATCAGTCATCAACAAACAAACTGTTTACTGAGTCCATGTGTTCATCTCCTTCATCCTTCATGTGTTCACAGAGTGGTGAACCTCCTCTATGAGCGACTGAGCCTTTCCAGGACGCCCCTTTCATACCCGATCATGATCCTCTCACCTGTCACCAATCAGCCCGTTTACCTGTGGAACGATCCAAACCGGTTGAGCTGTTTTCAGGTCAGTTTCTGTCAGAGAGGATCAGATCATGTGATCTCAGGAGATGGACAGGTGATCTGTTTCATGGTGGAGGTGTGGAGATCACGATGAGGTGGACTCCTTCAAGCTCTCACACTGTGTTCAGCAGGTTCAGGCTCCTCTGGGTCCACATCAACCAGGACCTGGACTCAGACCAACATCAACCAGGACCTGGACTCAGACCAACATCAACCAGGACCTGGACTCAGACCACAACGGTTCCTCTTCCTCCGCAGGCTGAAGACTTGACCGTGCTAAATACGTAGCTGCACGCGTGTCCATCATTTGTGTGTAACGTGACGTGCAGGTAAGACCTTTAAGGACAGTCAGAATACCACTGAGTATTTCAGTGTTTTTGCTCTGAAGTACATTTACTCACGTACTGTATACAAGTACTCATGCTACGCTGTACTTCTACTCAACCGCAGTTCTTTGTAAACTCAGATGAATACTAGAAAATATGATCAACAAATAAATGAGGATGTTTTATTGTGGATAACGATGAGACTTGATTGATCCCTCGGTGGAGCGACCAGCTGCAGCGTTAAAGGGATTAATGCCGTAATTAATTGATGCAGCAATAATTCACATTGGATAATTTGATGCACTTTATTCTGAAAGGAGCCGTTCTGCAGAATGAGAGCTGTGTGTTTTGGTGTTTTTACACATAAATGACTCCTTTTTATTCCCTGGTGGAGGTTTAGCATAACTCCAGCCGCCTCCACCCAAAAGTCTGCCTCCACCAAACCGCCCTGAAGGACGTGCAGTCGTCTCACCTGGATGTGTTGTCTCAGGTGAACGCCGCCTGCGGAGCAGCCTCAGTTCAGCCTCCTGACACCTTTCTGAATTCCCTTTCAAGCTCCAGAGACCAATCAGGTGAGAGGTCTCACCTGATTGGCTGATTCTTCTTCTCCTGTTTTAAGAAAGTCAGATTTTAGAGCCGATGGAGGACAGGAAGCTCACTCTGTCTGTCTGTCTGTCTGTCTCTCTCTCTGTCCCTCTCTGTCTGTCCCTCTCTCTGCCTGTCTCTCCCTGTCTGTCTCTCTGTCTCTCTCTGTCTCCCTGCCTGTCTCTCTCTGTCTCTCTGCCTGTCTCTCTCTGTCCCTCTCTGTCTCTCTGTCTGTCCCTCTCAGTTGCTTCACCATCTGTGTCATCATTAGTATCATAACCCCTGTAAATATGCATCTTCCTCCAGTGTTTCTCTCTGACTGATCACATACATTATGGATGCTCTCCGGGCCTCTCCTCTTCCTCCTCCTCCTCCTCCTCCTCCTCCTCCTCCTCCTCTCTTTCACCACCTTTTATGACAAATGCAGTTGTTTTTTCTCTGTTTCCTCCCACTGTTGAGTCACGGAGCTTCACTGCCATCAAGTGGCTGCAGATTGTGGACCTTTGCAGCACTGAACAAACTGATCCAGTGTCAGTTTGGCCTTCAGATCTGCTTCCAGTCGTCCTCTTTCAGCTCAGCAGGAAACTTTACTCCATTACAGTAAAAATATGTTTTAAAGATCTCACTTCCATTAAAGAAAGACAGATCTAGTATGAATGAAATAGAGTACTACGGACGAGTATCATTAAGTAAAGTAGGAGTACTCTCCCTCAGAGCTGTGGGCTGATCTGTTACTGTCCACTAAGTAAAAGTACTTGTGTACATGCAACATGGTCCCTGTCCCTGTGTCATATTAATGGATTGTTATCACTCACTAATTGACATGTGAGCAGCATTTTAATGATGAAGCTGGTCCAACAGATATTATTTCATATTAAGAAACAACTGTAAACATAGCCCTCGTCACTCATGGCGTCCCTCAGGGTTCAATACTTGGTCCCCTCCTCTTCATCACATACATACTGCCTCAAACCGTCAGGTGTACATAGGTAGGCAGGCAGGTAGGCCATGAGATGAGCTTATTACAGCCTGCAGCAGACATACATACACACACACACACACACACACACACACACACACACACACACACATATGTGTGTGTGTGTGTGTGTGTGTGTGTGTGTGTGTGTGTGTGTGTGTGTGTGTGTATATATATATATGGTTAGGGTATATATGGGTATATATGTGTGTGTGTGTGTGTGTGTATATATATTGGTGCTGTGTGAGATTTTTGTCTAAAAATCTCAAAACTTTTAATGAAATTCTGAACTTTTATCAACCTAAAAGTCAACAGAAGAAGAATCTGAGCAGAGATTTGGTGTCAGCACTAAAAACAGGTTTGAGACTCGTCCCCGTCGTTCACTCTTTTTATTGAACACTAAATGTTTTGCAGCGTTTCATCAGTTCTGAACGTTTCCATCTTCGTCTGTGCCTCCTCACCTCTCAGCTCCCATCATGCCTCTGTGCGTCGCTGCTGTTGTTGACAGGGCATTAGAATATGATTTCAGGCTACTTCATTTGTTTTTTGTTTTTTTCCTTCCCGCGCTGCTGTAAACATAAATCACAGCAGGCTGAGCCCAGAGCTCATATAAATGTCAGCGCAGACAGCGGAGCTCATAAACCTCTAATTTGATCTTTATTCATCTGGGACACGGCGTGAATAAAAGCTCACCTAGTAAATCATCATTTTCTGCTTTCTGTCAACACAGCAGGAGAGGACAGAGACACGTCCATCCATCCTCTCTGCAAGCCCCGCCCCCCGCTGCTCATTAGGAAGCCCCACCTCTGATTGGCCGGCTCAGCCTCCAGACTCATTAAGTGTATAGGTTAAGTATTATAGACAATTTTACTCATTAATTATGATTATAGACTTATATGAAAATGATTTATAATGCTCGTAATTCAATTTGCCTTTAAGTGATGGGATTACCAAAGTTATTAAAAGTGCCAGTTAATGGTTTTATTTAATTATTCTTTAATTGAACATAAACAGTGTTGACAGGAAATGCACATTACTGCAGCTTCCTCCTCTTCTTCCTCTTCCTCTCCTTCTTTCTCCCGTCTTCCTGTCTCTCATTTTCTCCTCATCTTCCTCTTTTGGCTCCATCTTTCTGTTACCCCTTTTTCTCTTCATCTACTCCTCTTCCTTTATCTCCCTTGCTCATGTCTTTTCCTCTCATCTCTCCTCTTCCTCTCTGTCTCCTCTTACTTTACATGTCTTCTCCTCCTCCTCCTCCTCCTCCTCCTCCTCTCTAACACTCCCTCTGCTCCTCTGTCTTCCTCAGCTTCCTCTTCAGCTCTCCTCTTGTCTGATGGAGCTTCACTGACACCTGCTGGTTAACTGGCAGAACTGCAGCAGCCCAGCATGAAGGCTCTCAGAGAGGAAAAACAGAAACATTACTCAGACGACGACAGCTCTGATGATCTTTCCGTCTGGACTTTCACTCATTTCTGACCTCCAGACAGTCGACTTTAGATTTTAATGTGAATCATTTTTGCTGTTTTTGAACTCAACAGTCTCAGAGAGAGAATACGAAGCCTGTGATGATCCCACATTTCACAGCTGATGTTAAAGAAACGTGAGCTGGAAAACCTGCTGTTTGTTATATTTATTGGAGCGTGTGTATACTGCACTATTTTGTGTATATTTATTACATTATATTCAAGTTTACAGTTGAGTAATTAGTTAAGTTATATGAAATTTTATATAACATTTAGAATTATGTTCTTAATAGTGTTGCCTGAAAATCAGAATCTTTGTGTTTTCATCGTCTTACAGTGAGTCTTCATGTCCACAGACGGAGCAGCTCCTCTTCCTCATGTCCATCATGTTGCGCCGCCATGTTTCTACAGAAGCCCAGAGTGGACCAACATGTTGCAGCTGTTTTTGTATTTCCTCATGTCGTTGATGTTTGAGGGACTTTTTGTCTCCATACAAAGAGGAGGTGAAAAGCCTCGATACAAGACGGAGAATAGATTTTGTATTTTTCATGTCTTAATTATTCCTCATTGAGGAGGTTCAGTTAGAAAACGAGGCTGTCCATCAGTTTAAACATGGCCGTCAGTGTCGACGTCCAGTCTGTGGGCTGCTTTAAAGGTGTGTTCGTCTAAACTGATCTGATGATCTGATGGAGGATCTTCATCCTCACCGACTGCAACAGAAACTCATTTCAGGAGGATCTTCAGGGTCTGAACTGAAGAGCTTCCCTCGTTATTAACACGCCATTATTGTGTTATTTTAAATAAAAAAACAGGAAGGACTTGTCTTTAAATGTTCAATGAGAATCATTTCAATAGTTCATTAGGAATAAATAAGCAGATTGAATAAGAACATTTCTGCAGGTTATTAGACTTTTGGTGCATCAGTAGATCATGGCCTGAAAAAACCAGAGTAATGCAATATTTTCCATATTTTTACATGGAATAAACACGTCTGTAGCCAGGATTTTACACAGTCACGACACCCCCAAATAAACTGCGAGGCTTTCATTTCCACATTTCTTTTCCACTTCATTCATTCAAGTGTTCAGACACATTTTCGGTCAATTCTGTAGCTTTAAAAGCTCCTCGCTGCTACGATGTGATGCTGTGGATGTAAACACTGAACCCTGCCATCGTGTTTTAACTCAGGTTTACATCTGATGTCCTAAAAGAGTCAAATGTTGAGGTTTCGTCGATGATAGAATGATAGAAAACTAAAGTTGGGAGTAAGAAAATGTTCTGATCTGCTCCTCAGTGCTTCAGGTTTGTGTTCTCATCCACACGGTCCACCTGTTCACCTTCAGCTTTGACTCACTTCATCTTCTATTGTTCCTTTAAAATGTGACCTGAAACATGAAGTTCCACCTTCAGGATCCAGATCTAACAGGAACGATGTGAAAATGTAAAGCGCTTCGTGTCTGCTGTGACTTCTGCTGAAGCGTCTGTGGGCTGACGGCCGTGGACGCGCCGCGGAGATGAAACTGCAGTTATGAACAGAGGTCGGTGCTCAGCAAAGTGGCACAATTTAATTTGTGTGTCAGGAAGTGCACGGCTGCGATAGACTCAGTAATGAAACCTCTCAGCTTTAAGTTCTGTCTACTTTATATTCACAAAGAGAAACGAGCGAAGCAGCCATTGTGGAGACATGCAAATACACTGATCTCTTTAATACGGCCTTCACCCAATTGGACGCTGACTTTGACAAGCAGAACAAATGCCCTGCGAGCACAAACATGTGCAGGTCAGGAGGAGCGGCGCTGATGGCCGAGGCAGAATTCAACTTTCTTTATCCTCTTTTCAACGCCGGCAGTCACATTCTGCCTGTTCGCTTACTGTTAAATTAGTCATCTGAGATTAGAGGCGGCTTAAGGAAGGAAAGTTTTCCCTCAAAAGTTGATAAAGCTCTAAAAAAAAGCTCTGAACTTTATGTATACTGAACATATGCAAAAACAAAATGTGACAGTTTGTCTTTGCTGGAAAGTTTTTCACACAAACTTATTTTGTTTGTTGTTGAGTTAATGAAGTTCATCAGGTTGACTTCGTGTTCAGAGCGAGATGAGGTCAAAGCTCGGCCACCTCGAAGCTCTCACCAGATCACACCAGATCACAGGTGGATCTCAGGTCATGCACCTGTGGTTTGGACCAATCAGCGTCCTGTGAGGAACTACAGGGAGTGCAGGTGTGGTTCAGGTGTGACCACGGTTTGTGTGTAAACAACAATGGCGGCTCCTAAGGACGTTAGCATAGCTGCTGCTGTAGCATCACTTCTGTCAGAACTGACTGGCGTTCACTCTGCCACTACATCACATGGTTCACTGATCTGATTGGCTGAAGTTAACCTGTGCTACACAGTGATAGACAGATGGTTCATCCAATCACCTGCCAGGTATTCTTGACACGAAAGCACCCGCCTTTCCAGTTTCCTGCTCACGCTTTGTCGCCAGCTGCAGAAAAAATGAAGCACCGTGTTTTAGAAGACACTGCAAAGCATTCTGGGAAACACTCATACTCGCTGTCTTTCTGGAGGCGAGATGTTCAGATGACGATCAGGCTCATGCTGAAGAGCTGGAGTCAGTGGTTAGCTTAGCATAAAGAACGGGTGAATCAGTGTGTGGCTCATATGAGTGAGCGCAGAGTCTGAAGACTCCACCCGTCCTGTCCACCTCCACGCAGGAGCATCCAGAGCTGCTTCACTGTCTTGTACACTTTCTAAAAATACTGCTGCCGACACGGATAACAAATACAGTGTTTGTACTGCTGCACATTGCAGCAGATGACATGGACGATGTGAGCAGACGTCAGCATTGATAACACAGAGCTTCATCACACGACGCTGCAGTCAAACAGGCTGACAGCTGGAGGACGAAGGACCTGCGGCAGCTTCTTTCTTACAGGCTGGATGCAGCCGTCTGTCACTGAAGGGGCTGCTGCCCCACCGTCTCATGCAGGGGTGGGATGGGTTGTCCATCATCGATGTCAGCTTGGCTAGCGTCCTCCTCTCACACTTCCTTGATGGTGTCCAGAGGGCAGTCCAGGACAGGGCCAGCTCTCCTGACCAGTTTAGTCTTTTCCCGTCCCCCTCAGAGCTCCCACAGGTCCAGCAGACCACTGCATAGAAACAGTGTCCTACACACTCCAAAGGACTTCAGTCTTCTAGCAGGTGCAGATGACTTTGGCCCTCCTGCAGAGGACATCTGTGTTGTTTGTCCACTCCAGTTTGTTTTCCAGGTCAACACGCAGGTATCTGTCCTGAAGTCGCATCATTCATTGTTTCTGTTTGGACCAGGAGAAACATCTGGATGTCCCTGAACTCTGAACTATCGGCGCTGTAGGAACTACAACACCCAGCGGGCTGTGGCTCCGCGCAGGCGCAGTCGCAGCGGGAAGATGGCGCCTGTTTGGACACAGATGAGTTTGGTGACAGTTTTACTTCTGAACGTTTTCTGTACCTTCGTCTCTTCTTTGTACTTTCACCTCGGAGAGACCGAGAAAAGATGTTTCATAGAGGACATCCCGGACGACACGATGCTTATCGGTGAGTCTGTCACGGGACAACGCTTCCTGTTAGCACACAGCTTCAGCTAACGACGTTAACTTTAGCTAACTAGCTAACCAGCTAACGTGACTTCCGCGTTACTACAGCAGTAAAACAACAGATACTTTTACTTCATGTGTACTGCGTGTGTAACTTACACAGTATTTGTGTATGCATGAATGTATTTATAGACATTTATGCAGAGAGATGTTATACTTTGCAGATTTAGATCACAAAATATAATCTACAAACAAAAAAATGATGTACTTGTACATACTTATCAAGATTCAGGATCTGGAGGTACTGCAGATTGGTAGTAGCCTCGTGTACTCAAGTACATTCACAGTAGTGTTTAGTACTGTGAGTGTCCCAGTTAAATAAACTTCATTGATCCCCAGAGAGAAATCCAGAAGCTACCGGGCAGGATTTGAAATGAGTGCAGTTAGCTCCGCATTTACCAGCTGCAACATAAAAGTGATGCTAATATGATATAATCTACATTATTCCAGTGTGTGTGTGTGTGTGTGTGTGTGTGTGTGTGTGTGTGTGTGTGTGTGTGTGTGTGCGCGTGCGTGCGTGCGTGCGTGCGTGTCTGGGAGTGGATCCCTCCCTGCGTGAGTAGAACTGTAAACGCGCGTCCACGTAGAGACAGACATGCCTGAAAAACCTTGATCTGGATCCAGTGAGGACAGGAAGTGATGTGTTGGACTCGTCCTCCTGTTTTGGTCTCTCTCTCTCTCTCTGCAGGTAACTTTCAGACTCACCTGTATGATGAACAGAGGGCCGACAACCTGCCGGCCAGCCGGGACCTCGGGATGTTTGTTGAGGCCAGAGATCCAGATGACAAGGTTTGTCCCAGATCACAGGTGATCTGTTCAGTTCGGGCGAGCCGATTGGCCGATCGTCCACACTAAACCAACGTTTTTCACACCTGAAACCCGAGCTGGGAGAAAAGATTTTTAAACGTCAGATTAGTTTAAGTTAATTAATCTCACGTTAATCCGGTAACTGAGCGGCCATCGCTGTTACTTCAGCTGGACTCTGCTGTGTCTCCTGTCTGCTGTCCTCTCAGTCTGTCCCTCTGCTCCCTGCAGCTGGCTCTGTCTCAGCTGTTCGGCTCAAAGGGGACGTTCAGATTCACAACACGCAAAGCAGGAAGACACCAAATCTGCCTGCAGCCAGGCTCCTCACAGCGCCCCCCGTCTGCCGGAGGAATGCGGGTGAGAAGACGGATTTCTGTCCACGTTGGTCCTCCTCAGTTGTGCTTTTGTGCTTCTGTCAAATGTCTTGCTGTAAACCTTCGGCTGAAGGATAAACGTCCTGCCTGACGTGTTCTGGCGTGTCGCTGCAGACGGTTCACCTGAACATCAGAGTGGGCGAACAGACCAACAACTACACCGAGATCGCTGCCACAGACAAGCTGACGGAGCTGCAGCTGAGGGTCCGCCAGCTGAGCGAGCAGGTGTGGCAGATCCAGAGACAGCAGGCGTACCAGCGGGTCAGTGTGTGTGTGTGCGTGTGTGTGTGCGTGTGTGTGTCAGGTTGTAACAGAAATGCCGGACGTCTGCCTGAAGTTCTGCTTCCTGTTCGGTTCACAGCTCAGAGACAAAGATTTCCGAGAGGTGGACCATAACACCAACATGTGGATCTTCTGGTGGCCCGTCGTCCGCTCGCTCTACGTGGTCGCCATCGTCACCTGGAGCACCAAGTCCTGGTAACACGTCCATCCAAACATCCCAAACTGAGGACTGATCAGTCAGGCAGCCGATCGTCCTGCAGATAATTAACCTTCACAAACTGCTTCTGCTGCGTCTCTGCAGGGTCACAGGGTTAATTTAAAGGAACCATTCAGGCTAAAATGATTTATTTTTAAATTATTTCTAATAATTAAATGTCTGCCTGAAGACAGATGAGTGGATGAATCCACTGAGTGAAATGATTAGATGAAGTTTTTGATAAAATATCAGCTCCATTATGAGACGGTGAGCTTCAGCCTGCAGTCACAAACAGAAACACTTGATGATTAATGTTTCTGACAGCACAGAGACAACATTCAATACTCTGTCAATCAAATCAGACTTTTTAACACCTTCTGAGGCTTTCTGTGACTCTGTGCACCCAAAGTTCAGCAGAGGATCTTTTCCATAAAGTGTTGTTTGGAGGTGGACATTATATTTCTGATGCTGAGCCATTAAAGAAAACTTCAGCTCTTATTTACAGAACTTTTTTCAAAAAAGAAAATCCCAAACAGACCGTGATGTCAGCATTGGTACAATTTTACAGTTTGCATAAAACCAACAGAATAAAACGTTCAGTAACAAACAGATTTACTTCATATTATGAAAATAAACAATGTTTTATTTACAGCGTGAAGAAATCAACATTTTACATCCCGTGTTGCTGCTGCTCTGTTTCAGGTGAAGCCGCAGACGTTCCTGCTTCAGTACGCTTTGGACCTGCAAGAAAAACAGAAAAAAAGACAGTAGAACTTGTGTTTTTCCAGATGTGGAAACAGAATGAATGATTTTTATTGAACGGAGAACCCCCACACGAGACGGTCGGGACCAGGACGCGCAGGATTGGTCACCTGGAGAAGGCGGATACGGAGAGGAGTCCGAGCAGGAGCTCCAGGCTGTAGAAGCAGAGCAGCACGGCGCTGAGGATGACCTCCAGCCGCAGGACGAAGGTCTGCAGCAGCAGGTAGTAAACAGCCAGCGCGGCGCAGGGAAACAGGATGAAGAGCGACACGCAGGAGGCCAGCGAACGCTCGCACAGGTTCCCCTTCCAGCCTGAGGAAACACACAGCGCAGTGAGGTCATCGATGAGGTCAGCGCTGAGGTCACATGACCGCAGCCCTTCAGGAGAAGCTGCTGCTCCCACAGTAAGAACACCGTTACACCGAGTGTGACCGTCTGTCCACTCTGAACACCCGAGAGTCCAACAGTCTGCGTCCGCTGCTCCAGGTGTCCAACGTCCAATAGAAAGACGTTTAGATTTCTGTTTGTCTCTGTTTTCACTCGCAGCAGTGACGCCTGTGTGACAGTGAAGTGAAAACTCTGTCGCCTCACAGCTCAGCAGAGGACAGTCTGTCCCACCGTGCAGTGTGGACAGAGACACACAGTTTCCTCCACATGTGGACAGCTAACAGATCCTGATCATTTTCAGCTGTTCAGACAGAAAAGAAAACACATTCGCTTTGTTTCAGCTCGATCACAAGACGTCTCAGGATTCACGTCTCAGCGCCTTCAGTCCACAAAGACCTGAGATCGTTCAGCGCTTCACTGTTAAACTCCACCCAACTACAGCCAACTCCACCCAACTACAGCCAATGACCACAAGCCTTCTTCATCAGCTACACGAGCACTTCTGTCGTCATTGTGTTGAGTCAGCAGCAGCGACCTCGCAGCTCTCTGACTAAACAAAACTACTTTTGCTACGACTTTACTGCACAGTGACGACGGTTCGTCACGAGCGCTGACCGTTATTAGAAAGCACAGCACGAAATTTAAGTGGACAGAAAACTGGAACTTCAAGCACTGATGTCATTTGTTCTTAGAAATAGTCCTTAAAGTGAAAGCACAGACGCTGCTGCCGGTGGATAAAACGCTCTCCATGAACGATGTCCACATGATGGCAGCAAACAGGAAGTGGCCTCTGACAGAATGGACCCTGTAGATGATGCGTGTGTCCTGGCGTCTCACCGTAAAAGATCCTGAGAGTCTCCAGACCGAGGAAGAGCAGCAGCAGCACCACGTCCAGAACCAGATTATCTGACGGGTAGGGCAGTAAAATCCCTGCACGACAAACAGAGCAGGGGGAAAGGTTTAAACGTGACGCCAACACTATGACCTTTGACCTCCTTCCTTCAGCTGCCTGTAATTTCAAAGACATTTTAAAGGAAGGTTCTTTGACGCGCATGGCAGCCGTTTTGTATTTTATGATGACATCTTTAGTCTTTAAAGCTGCCTGCGCTTCACTGTGTCTCGTGCCTGAGGTTTCTAGAATGTAATCTGATTACATGACATGCACTTTGTTTTCTAGCTTGTGCCTCTGGTTGGTTGACTTTAATGAATAAAAACTGAAATCTTTCCTGATGCCTCAGTCCTGAGTTTGTCACAGAGATCAGTGTTCATACAGAACGTTTGTTAATTTAACAGCAACCAACAAGAGCTTCAACCTGGTGAAAAACAGGGATTTCCAGTGACCCGGAAACTGAAGAGAGTCAATGTAAAACCAAAGATAAAGACAGACAGTGGAGTTATGGGCATCGGCTGAGTGGAAAAAGAACCCAAACCACACCGCACAATGAAGAATTAGTATTAACTGCAAAGAAAACACATGATCTCAACCCTGATGCTGCTTTCAAAGACAAATATAGGAGACAAACATTTCCCACACACATCAGTAACCAATCTGATTTCAGCAACATCAGGTGAGAGATTTCAGACGCTGCAGACAAAATCTCTGAGAAGTGATGGACATTTGCAGTATTAGTGGTATAATGAGGATTACTTGATTTAATTATTGTAAAAATATTCATAATATTTTGAGCTCATCAAGCTGAGGTTTTGCTTCATGACAATTGTAATATCGAGGTTCGTCCAGCAGGAGGCAGTGTACTGACTGAGCAATGAACTGAAGCTCAGAGAAAGCCTCATCTGTGACTGATGCTGCCGTGCAGACTGTGGAGGTAGTCAAGCTTCTTTCACACCTTTATAGATGAATATCAGGATCTCTGCCAGGTAGAAGGCAGCAAAGTACCAGCTGTTCAGGTAGAGGAGGACCTGCAGAGGAGTGGACGAAAGCTGAGGAGGACGAGTCAAGGACAACAGAGGAGCACATCACACACACACACACACACACACACACACACACACACACAGATTCAGACCAGCTGTGTGCTGCAGCTCTGCATCACTTTCACGTGAAGGATACGATTGGCTGACTCCCTGCAGGCAAAAAGGAAAAATACAGCTGTTAGTGCCCAAAGTATCAAAGCTGAAAATGAAGTAACAACAGGTTGATTCCGCAATACTAACAGCAATATTGAGAGTAGTTTTTTTCTGAAATGAATAATTGTATATGGTGGCCTTAAACCAGATATTTCGTATTACTAATTATTAGTTTCAGAGTTTGACTTTATAGTGTTAAACTTGCTGTAGTTTATCACCGTGATGCTAAGCAGCAACACGAGGGCGGCGCAGTAAAATGACTTCAAAAAAGTACAAAAAGGCATGAAATTGAAATATACAAGTAAAGTACAAGTACTCCGGAATTGTACTAAATGTACTTGGTTACATTCCAGCACTGATCAGAGATCATAGAGGTAGTCAAGTCAGTATCGTGCTATACGACAGCGTTGTTGGTAAGTTAGTTAGCTTATTTCTGCCAGCGCCAGTTTATTATCTGGTTAAATCTTCGGTGAACCATGATAATCAAACGAGGTTTTAATTAACCTGTCTGACAAGAATAACCCTCTGACATGAATCTCTTGTGACCTTCTGAGAGTTTAATCGCCGTTTTTCTGTAACGTTATGATGTTAAATAGAAAACGCTGCCTGGATTACGAGCTAGCATTAGCTAAAGGATGCTAACGGAGGTCCCGACCTCACACCCGAACCTTTTCTTTCCCGCTCTTTCTGTCACACGGTTCACTGTGAACCGCCACACAGGCAAATACTTCAACCTTTAACTGTGGTTATATGTCTAAATGTTTTATTTTCTACAAAAATGTGTGACTTACCAGGCGCCATGTCTGATTGCCATGGAAACAGCTTGGGCGGAAGTGCGCCTTCTTCGTGTTGGGTAAAATGGAGCGGGTATGACTTTCTGCCCCCTACAGGCTGTGTATGATACTACTACTAGTACTGCTACGAGTACTACTACCACTATTACTTCTACTACCGCTACTGCTACTACTACCAGTGCTGGAAGAGGTACTGAGACTATTTGATTAAGTAAAAGTACCAACACAGTGTAGAAATGCTCTTTCACACGCTTCCGTGTTTACATGCTTAGTTATATTTTTTATATTTTGGAGAACATTCTTTTTCTCTTAGTTTTATTCTCATCCTTATTCTTCTTTATTGTATATGTTTTATGTTCATGTGTATGTTTAACCTGCTGCTGCAACAAAGGAATTTCCCAAATTGGGATAAATAAAGTCTAAGTCTAACATCAGTTTACAGTGTACAAAATAACAAATACTTGTACTTTTATTCAATTAACTAGAAACTAGTGTAGTTGAGTATATTTCGTCTGCTTGTACTCTGTCTACTGCATTTTCTAAATCTCCTTTTATTCTGCTGTTGCAACAAGAGAATTTCCCCGGCGTGGGATCAAGTCGATCTTATCCAAATGAATTGGTCCAACGCGAAAAGAACTACAACACCCAGCATCCTGTAGCGGCGCTCTGATTGGTCAGACTCGATCAATGGTTTACGTGGCATTGCTGGATCCGCGCACGCTCAGTCGTGTCTCTCCCGGCAGGAAGATGGTGTCTGTCAGGATGCAGTCGTGTGTGTTGTCACTTTTACTTCTGAACGTTTTCTACAGCGTCGTCTCCTCCCTGTACTTTCACATCGGAGAGACCGAGAAGAAATGTTTCATTGAGGAAATCCCAGACGAGACGATGATTATCGGTGAGTGTCTGCGGGGACAGGAAGTCACCGGCTAATGCTAACTGCTAGCTCACCAACTTTGGCTAGTTAGCTAATCGGCTAACTGAGCTCAAGTTGTCTTTGGTGTTCGTGGAGGGTGAACACAAACGGCTCTTTAGTGCCGAGGGGGTGATTTAGTCAGAAGCAACTTAACCATCGTATGGATTTAAATATTTCCTCAGCGTGAAGTCAAATATTAATAGTACAACAGCAGTGGTCGCATTTATGAAGCTACATTCTTGGTTATCGCACATGACCAGAATTGTTCGTCATGGCGCGTTTCTACCTCAGGAAGGACGCTTCACCAACACGGCGTTAAACTCATGTGAAGTAACTGAGCAGTAGAAAGTAGTTACGTAACATTTAACCGTCATGAAAGAAACTTCAAAATATCAAAAACAAGTGTTTCACGTGTTGAGTCTGTTTCACGGTGCAGCTGCAAGCTGTTTGAATACCTGACTGTCCTCGAACAGCTCACCTGTGTGACTCAGAGAGGTGACGCTGACAGGAAGTGACTGTGGTATCTTTTACTTCTGTAAACATCTGCGGTGGAGCCTGCTCATCTGCGCCGAGCAGAAATGAAGGAAGAGAAGAAGAAGAGGAAGCAGATGTGCGTGTGATGACGGTTCCTCACCTCTGACCTCTGACCAGCTCACCTTTTACCTTTGGTCATACCTAAAGGATCACAGTGATAGAATTAACGTTTAATTGAGATCGTTATCTGCTGAATGTATCAGATGTGCGTTTGTGAGCCTGCGGAAGAAGACTTTCTCTGGACAGTCGTGGTTGGACAGCAGTGCGTATGTCCACTTGTCTTTTGTCTCTGACGATCTGTGACACGACAGCAGGTTTGCTTTCGTACACTCAGGCAGAACTTCACCTCAGACAGGTGCAGCCTCTGTCACTGGATATGACTCGACTCTTTGAAGCTTTTTAACAGTTGTGAGTGTGAACCGCTCTCAGCCACCGTGAGCTTCCTCTTCAGCTGGAGCCAGGAAGTAGATTTATGAGCACTTCACTTCAAAGCAGATCCTTGAACCAGACCTGTTTTGTCCCACGTCTTAACGACTGATCAGTACTCTGAATGAAACGTGTAACCGCCGTCGTCTCTCTGCAGGTAACTATCGGACTCAGCTGTACGATAAGCAGAAGGAGGAGTACCTGCCGGCCACTCAGGGTCTGGGGATGTTTGTGGAGGTCAAAGATCCTGATGACAAGGTGAGCAAAGAGAGGCGTCCTGCACTCTTCATCGTCATCATCCTCCGCTCATCGTTTCACCCTGACTGAACTGGCTCGTGTGTCCTCTGTGTCTCCTGCAGGTGATTCTGTCCCGGCAGTACGGCTCAGAGGGACGATTCACCTTCACGTCACACACACCTGGAGAGCATCAGATCTGTTTGCACTCCAACTCGTCCAAGTTCTCCCTGTTCGCCGGAGGCATGCTGGTGAGGAGGACGCACACACACACACACACACACACACACACACACACACACACACACACACACACACACACACACACACACACAGTCACAGGGGCTTTAAAGTGACGTTTTGTCTTTCTTTGCTTTTGTACAATGACCACAGGTTATTTACTCACTGAGATATTTTCTCTGAGCTCAGTCTGCCTGAAGTCGCCGTGTCTTTGTCTGCTTACGTGTTGCTGGTGGAGGTTTTTCATCATGGCGTCTGTCAGTGCTGTAATGTTGCTGCTGTGGATGATGAAGATGGTGCTTCTTCATTGCTTCCTGTTGAATTGCTTTTCAGAGGGTTCACCTGGATATTCAGGTGGGCGAACACGCCAACAACTACGCCGAGATCGCCGCCAAAGACAAACTGACGGAGCTGCAGCTCAGAGTCCGACAGCTGGTGGAGCAGGTCGACCAGATCCAGAAGGAGCAGAACTACCAGAGGGTCAGTCTGAGTTTGAGAGCAGTCCAGGTCCAGAGTCACAGCTTCCTGTCAGGAGGACGTCTACACGGAGACACCTTCAACAGTTTGGTGTCTCACACATTTGTCAGTCCTCTGAGAATATTTCAGTGTGAGGGGTCAAAAACACGCCGCTGTCCCAGCAGGACGACGAGCGTAAACACACGTTAGAGGTGGTTTGAAGTTTTTTTAGATCAAACATTAAATGTTAAAGGACAAGAGGTGCGAAGCAAAGTCCAGCTCAGCTGTTTCTTTATGACACCTTTGATTCCTCACTGAAGTGTGGTTGTTTGAATGTGAAATGTCCACAGCTGTTGAGTGTCCTGCGCTGTCTGTCTGTCTGTCCTCTGTCTCAGTACCGTGAGGAGCGTTTCCGTCAGACCAGCGAGAGCACCAACCAGCGAGTCCTCTGGTGGTCCATCGTCCAGACCCTCATCCTGGTGGCCATCGGCATCTGGCAGATGAGACACCTCAAGAGCTTCTTCGAGGCCAAGAAACTGGTGTAACTTTGCTTTGGGGGGGGGTGTGAGTGCGTGTGTGTGTCTGAGTGAGTGTGTGTGTGTTTGGTCTCTACTGATAGATGCAGTACTGAGCGGTGGCGCCGAGGAGAATCTGCTGAGGAGACGGGAAGCAGAGAAATCCTGCTGCACGATTCAGCTTGAATGCAACACCTTTAGATTATTGTTATTATTAATGTTGTTGTTTTCCTCACCACCCTGTTTGTAACGAGCCCTCACGTTTGCAGTAGACTATCAGGGAAAATGTCGTATCTCTATTTATTATGCAGGCTTTCTTCCTCCTGTCGACACCACAGAACTGCCGTCTGCAGTGAACCCGCCCTGGACTCTTTGTATCTGACGTGCTTTTTACCCATCAGCCCCTTTTCTTCCTTGTTACTCACTGTGATGAGTGCTCGATGTGTTACTGGCCGATAGAGATGACGTTCAGAGCGTGACGATATGACGGTTCAGTTTACGTGAAATGACAGTTTTACTCATTTTCTGCCCCTAAAACATCTCGCAGGAATATTTTCATCTGACAGCAGCGAGCGGCTTTGTGAGACTCCTCCAAACTGTCCTTCGTCGTTTGTGTTCAGCCTGCTGCACGTCCTGAAATACTGCCCCCACTGGTCATGGGATGAACTGCATCCATAGTGTTCGTTTCTGCGCGATGTGGAGGCTGAGAGGAGGCGCAGGACTGCTGTCCATCACGCACACATCAGCTTTCAGCAGGAAGTCAGAACATCAGAGCTTTTATTTTGACACGTTCGTGACGTCTGAGCAGCTTCTCGCTGCTTTGAATCCTGCTGAAGGCGATGCTGCTGCGACTGAACACTAAGGAGGACAAAGCAGTTTCAGCTTCCACCTGCAGAGCTTGAGGACCACAGAGGGTCCAGACACAGGTGCTGTGCTGTCCCTCTGCAGGTGTCCTCGTCACGTGACCCCTCTCAGCCTCACTGAAGTGCAGTTTGGTGATTGATCTTCAGGCGAATGATCGATCAAAACTCGATCAGTTTGTGTGACGTTCAACCAAACGAGACGTTTCCTGTTTGTCCTGCGTGTGAGTGACTTCTGTGTCCACTGTGTCCAAACTGAATGTATGTTTCTGTTGTCTGATCGTGGCTTGGTGTTGGTCTGCTGGTGGAGGTTTTCAGAGAACATTCTGATCTTTGGCTTCATTAAGACGTTTTTTAATCTGCTGAGTCTTCAGAGACACAACCTGAACGTCCAGAGGAGACTTTTAGCTCCCGGAGCGTCAGGTCTTGAGGCGTCCTTTAATCCTGTCAGATTATCTGCTCGTGTCCAGTCCAGCGCCCGGAGACGTCTCCCCGTTCGGATCTCTGTCTTCATCACTCTCACGGTCACTTGTCTCTGCTTTGACCGAGCAGCGTCTCGTGTTGTCTGTCCTGATTTCTGCGTGAATCTGCTGAAGACAAACATTCACGTCAAAATGTCCCCATCATGGTGATCAGCTGTCAGGTTTTAAAGACGCTTTGGACAAAGACGGCAGATGTCCCCTCCTTCCTTCCTCTCTGGTAGTTTGTGTTGGACTTTGCGTTGCTGGTAGATTTCAGAGACGTTTCTCTGCTCACAGTTGAAATCAGTTGTTCGAGGCGGACGAGGGGCTCGACTTTCTGTTGTTTTCGGGAGATTCTGTCCGTGTGAAATCTGTCTGAAATTGCACTCAAAATAAAGTTTTGTCACATTTGGTCTAAAGACTGAGTGAAGTTTCTCCACCAAACCCGGTTTGGAAAGTCGCTTTGAGGAGTTTTCAGAGGCTGTACGTAGATTTATTTTGAGGAACAAACAGAAATGTGACTGCAAACAAATGAAATAAAGTGAAAACTGACAGAAGTATAATCACGCCTGCTTCCTGAAACAACAGTACAAGTGTTGACGGAATATTTCACGTTTTGTTTTCATCCGAAGACGAGACAAGAAAGACGATCGTTGTCTTTGTCATCTGTTTGGTTTGTGTGTGGTGGAAGTACTGCAGTACTTACATGTACTGTGGTACATTCAGAGGATACGACACACAAAACTGCAAGAATCCCACAAATACATCAGCTTCATCAGGTACAATTAGAAATAACAGGAAGAGTTTGTGTCAGAGTTTCTGCTGATGGCAGCAAACATTCAGAGTCATTTCACAACCATGAAGACTGTTTTTAGGCTGAATCTATTTGAATTTAGTTTCACTGAAGCCACAAAATGACGAATGGCTTCAGTGTTTCTCCCCCAGACCAGAGTTAAGGCAGCGTGGAGGTTTAAAAACAGAACATGGACTTTCATTGTTTATTTGTTACTTTAATGATAATAAAGTAATAAACTTTATTTATACAGCACTTCTCAATAAAACGTCACAGTGCTTTTTGTTTGTGAACCAGGTTTCAAATATTTCAGGAGCAATGAGGCAAACAGAATCAGACACAAATAAAAAGGAATAAAATACCAACAATAAGATGAGTCACAAACAATATGACGTGCTGGGGATGAATCAGTGTGCTTGCATTAGTAAAAGTTAGTGTAGAATAAATTAAAGCTTTTAGTGTATACTTTACTGAACTCTTCTTTTACTGCTTTAGAGGCTGCCGGGTTTTTGTTTCCAACTACAAGACATCAGATTTTATGAGAAGTAGCTGATAATCGGAGGTGAGGTGTCATAAATGAATGAAATGAAATGTGAAGTGCAGCATAAAAAAGATCAAAATCAAGTCCAAGCAGCTCAACATTTTACTGAGGACAATAACTGATGAGACAGATTTTCCTCTGCTGCTGTAAAAAAAAAACTCTAGGAACCTTTATTACCAACTGCCGCCGTTCCCGGTCGGACTCCTAAAGACGTCGGACATCGTTACAATCGGCTTCTGTTTGATATTTTCCAGGATGAAATGATCATGAAACATTTGGCCAGTCGGTGATTTTTGTGTCGTTTTTCATTTTTGTCTGGATTCGGACGTTAACGGACGCTCGGGAACGCTCGGTCAAAGTCGGTCAAAGTCGGCGTCGCAGATTAAAATAAAGTAAAGCAGAAAATGTTGGACCCGGAGCGGCGGTGCGTGTGAACCGCTACATGCTACGTGTACAGTAGCCGTAGATGTGAGGGGGGCTGACAGACGGCTAACGGACAGAGACACAGACAGACAGACAGAGACAGACATGGAGCCAGAACAAACCGGTTTCAAACATGGATTTTAACTTTAGAGCTTAATGTTAACAAGCTGTAAAGCGGAAGAGCCGCACGGTTCGTGAGGTCGAAGAGTTAGCAAAGAGTTAGCCGAGAGTTAGCATGGAGGACAGTTTGGGCTCGGCGACACTTCCAGAGGAGAGAGAACGCGGGAGTGAGACATCTGCGTTTTTCTGAGAGACAACACGAGTCCTCACCGTGTCTTCCTGCTCGTTCAAGAAGCGGAAGTCTTTGTTTTTGAGTGAAGCGGACAGAAAGCAGGACGGTGAAGATGATGTATTCATCGAGAAGGAAGCCCGTCCTGTACTTCAAGGAGGAGAGAAGGTAAGACGGAGAGTGTGCTGTTTAAAGGTGAGTCAGAGCTCACCTGCTCACTCTCTCTCTCTCTCTCTCTCTCACACACACACACACACACACACACACACACACACACAGAGTACAAACACAGTGTGAGTAACTCTGTCTCTCAGCCCTTTAAGAAATCAGGTGTCCAAAGTTGTCCATCATGAGGAGACGTGAGTTCATCCAGAGACATCAGAGGTCTTTAAAGTCTCTGCAGGTGAATCTGAAAAGATGCAAAATACCTGACGAATGTTTCTGTTTGATGGAAACAAGAGCTTCATGATGCACAGGACACCTGGAATCACTGAAGAGGAACTAACCGGTGAGACAGGGCGTCAGATGTCCTCCTGAGACTCATCCTAGACTGGTTTGATGAGTTTCTTCTTCCTGTGGATAAAAAAATCAGTCAAACGAGAACTTTAAGTTTTTAAAATTCAGCCTTAAAACAGCAAAATCAGATTTTTGATGCCTCAGACTCGCTTCAGTTTGTACGAGCTGAGGACGAAGCCTCAGCTGTCGTCTTCCTCTCTGGACGTCTGAAGATGAGCTTCACAAGCTCTCGGCTGGTTTGTCTTCAAAGCTTTGACCCTCAGACGGCTGCAGGTCGTCTCGGGCTGCGTTCACGTCCTTCGCAGCGTCCGTCACAGGTTTGGTGTCTTCACCCAGTGAGAAGAACAACAGGAGCGTCCTCAAAGTGACGCAGACAATCGATACAGCTCTGAATCAGATTTAGACCAAATCAGCATTTAGCTGCTGTGACCAGAGGCAGCAGCGGCCGTCCCAGAGAGACATCAGTCAGGACAGCAGCTTCGTCCTGTTCGCTTCGCCTGCTCGTCCTCAGCTCACGTCTTTCTCTGAGGTTTGATTTTTCTGGACTGATCGGACATCGAGGCATCAGTGAACGTCTCAGAGGACTGAAATCCTGACGTCCCTTCAGTTTATCAGAAAAACATCCTTCCATGATGTCCCACCGTCTCCACCGGCAGACGCAGATATGTCAGAGCTCGTCTCGTCTGTCCGGATAAATGTCTCAAGGGACGTACAGTAATAGGACATTCTGTGAGGAGACAGAGAACCAAAACTGTGAGCGCAGAGACACAGACGAACCGCGAAGACTGATCAGAAGACGGACACAAAGCGGGACAGACGCTGACGTCTCTGCGTGTTTTAATGTTTCAATCAGTGTTCTGTCAATCGACCAATCACTGCAGCACTACGAGCTGTGCGCGCGCGCGTGTGCGTGCGTGTGTGTCTTTCTTTGAACACTGCTGTTGGTGATGATGATGATGATGGTGATGATGATGATGGAGTGCTTTCATCTGTTCTCATTAAATCACAGTGATCAGATTTTCCTGCAGAGATGAAAAAAAAACATTGTTACCCACAATCCCCGGCGCTGTCCGATCCCGTGGTCACTTCCTGTTTGTGGCGTGGTGTGTTTCAGGTTCCTCTCCAGTAAATGTACGGTCTACAAGCTGTTCGGCCTCTGCATGGTGCTGCTGCTCGTCTCGCTGCTCTGGCTGCAGCTCAGCTGTTCGGGCGACGTGTCCGCCGCCGCCAGTGTAGACCGACGCCCCCCCCAGCCGCCGCCGCCGCCCTGCTCGGCCGACCTTCAGGTGCCCGTGGACGACCCCTCCTGGGGCCCTCACAAACTGGCCCTCATCGTCCCCTTCAGGGAGCGCTTCGAGGAGCTGCTGGTGTTCGTTCCCTTCATGCACACGTTCCTCAACAAGAAGAAGATCCGGCACAAGATCTTCATCATCAACCAGGTGGATCACTACAGGTGAGCAAGCACCTGAGCAGGTTTGTCTGACCACGCCTTTCTGATCACGACAGCACAGACTCTCATCCTGCTGCAGCAGCGACAGACAGGCGTCGTGTCTCTGGGCTGTCCACGCGTTCCCTTCTCATTGGATGGTCAGAGGTCACATGACCACATCGTACTGACGTGTTGATTCATCACCTCCAGCTGGCGAGCCTTTTGATTTAGGTCCACCTGCTTCACCTCCTGTCCTTGATGGCCGGAGTCCTTCCCGCCTCCGCCCTTCAGTACAACCAAAACACGGCTGATCAGCTGGCGATCAGCTGATCGATCAGCTGACTGCTCGGTGCTCTCTCTTTGGCTGCTGCAGCAGGAACATGAACTCCTCCTTCACATAAACGTATCACGTTAATCAACACTCAGCTGGTCTGAGATCAGAGCGTCTCTTCTGTCTCTCTCAGGTTTAACCGAGCGTCTCTGATCAACGTGGGTCACCTGGAGAGCGGGAACGACACAGACTACCTGGCGATGCACGACGTGGATCTGCTGCCTCTGAACGACGCTCTGGACTACGGTTTCCCCGCCGACGGCCCGTTCCACGTGGCCTCGCCGGAGCTGCACCCGCTGTACCACTACAAGACCTACGTGGGCGGAATCCTGCTGCTCACCAAGAAGCAGTACAGCATGGTACGAGCCGGCACACGCCGAGGCCACCTGAGGCCAGGGGGGCGGCTAACGGGCCGCCTGAGGCCAGGGGGGCCGCGAACGGGCCGTCTGAGGCCAGGGGGGCCGCGAACGGGCCGTCTGAGGCCAGGGGGGCCGCGAACGGGCCGTCTGAGGCCAGGGGGGCCGCGAACGGGCCGTCTGAGGCCAGGGGGGGCCGCGAACGGGCCGCTGGACCACACACACATTTCTCATTGTGACATTAACCTGAGAGGTCAGGTGTCGCCCCACCTGTCAGTCTTAATGCCACTGGAGGAGCAGAACCAACAGAAACGTCCACGTTCTGAATGTGTCCTCTGAAGACAGACAGCTGTAATGATCGGAACTGTCCAGCAGGTGGAGACAGTCTGTGCAGACGTCAGTGAGCAGAACCTGTTTTTGTTTTTGCTTCTTTTAGTGTAACGGGATGTCCAACCGGTTCTGGGGTTGGGGCCGAGAGGACGACGAGTTCTACAGAAGACTGAGGAAAGCTGAGCTGCAGGTAAGCGTCTCACAGGTGTCCTTTAAATAAAGTTTCTTCAAACGAAGCGTCGGTTCCATCGATCTGTCCTCGTTTGTCTCTGCAGCTGTTCAGGCCGAGCGGAATCACCACGGGATACAAAACCTTCCTCCACATCCACGACCCCGCCTGGAGGAAGAGGGACCAGAAGAGGGTCGCCGCTCAGAAACAGGTAGCTCACCTGATGCTCACCTGAGCTTTCGAAGGCTCACAGGTAAACGCTGAGGTAGCAGCTGATCAGAGCTCAGTTTTACCTGAGATGTAAGTGATGTAAAGGAGGCCGTGGAGGAGGGACAGCAGCAGTTCAGTGTCCCCTCGTCCATCTGTCCTTCTGTCCTCAGAAAATGAATGTTTGTCAGATGAGAACCTCAGGTGTATGATTAAAGCTCGGCAGAGCGTTAAAACGTCCCTCCCCCTGCAGGAGCAGTTTAAGGTGGACCCGGAGGGGGGGCTGTCTAACCTGCGGTACCAGGTGGAGTCCAGGCAGGAGCTGACCATCAGCGGCGCTCCCTGCACCGTCATCAACACCAAGCTAGAGTGTGACCAGAGCCAGACGCCCTGGTGCCTTCTGGGATAGACGCCGTCGGTTCTGTGTGCCGGCAGACGCTTCAGTGGAGGCTCATGGTACCGACAGACATATTGATCACTGATTGAGTGATTCTCAGCTGAGCAGGAGGATCGATCGGCGCTGACCATCGAAGTCAAACTGCTGTTCAACTTCCTGTTCCCATTTTTCTGACCGCTCCGTTCATTAAACTCACCTGAAGAAGCCATCTGTCAGAGCGGACGGAGGCGGTCTGTGACAGCACACCTGAGCTCTGTGATGGATTCCTATTGGCTGGTACCTGGAAGCAAACTGCAGGGTCTATTTTTTTTACTGTGGGATTGTGCAAATGCAGCAATGGAGCGATGGGTGCCATGACAGCCCGCCACAGGCGTGGAGAACATCCACCGAGCACGCTGTGAGGTCAGAGCGAGGTCGGCTTCATCCACAGTGAGGTCAAAACTCTTCTTCTGAGTGTATGAACCTTCATTTTTTACAGCTTGTCCCTCGTTTGTCTTCAGGACATCGTTGTTGTTTGTGTACTGAGCTGAGCTGCAGCAGATCACCTGAAGGAGGAAAAACAATCGATCACAGACATCAGCCTCTCTGGGCTCGACCGTTCCACCTGCTTCTGACCGAGGAGGAACCGAAGCGTCCTGCTCGTCCCTCAGTCACATGATCAGTCTGTGATCTGATCGGTCATGATCACATGACCTCCCTCAGCGGGAGCCTTCTGGACACTCTGAGGAAGAAGGTGTGACGACAGGCGGGAACCTGCTGATGAAGGTCATGTGACCCGATCAGACGCTCTGCTGGTGATCAGTTATCTGTCGATTGATCTGATGTGATTGATCGTAGCAGAGTTTTGGTTCCTCTCAGCTCTTTAGTTGTTTTAGTTTGGGAGCTGCTGGAGGTTCAGTGCTGCTCACAGAGCTCACACCTGCAGAGGCCAGGTGTGTCTTTGAGCCTCACTTCACTTTTTACAGTGTGGTGGAAATCAGGTGATCGGACCTCAGAGCACATCGTCATGCTGCTGGAGATCGAAACATAAAAACCAAAACTGATGAGAACTTTACAGAGCTGCCTGGATCTGCATCTGGATCTGGATCTGAATCTGGATCTGGATCTGGATCTGCATCTGGATCTGGATCTGGATCTGGATCTGCATCTGGATCTGGTTTTAAAGACAAAGAGTTTCAGAGTCAAGATTTGAGAAATGTCTTGAACGTGTGTTTTAAATGAAATGTTAGTCCTTATCATGTTTCTGGAGGCTGTAGACAAAGTGCTGTCCTCTCCGCTGAGCGTCCTCAGTAGACAGACACACACTGAGAGCTCAGAGGCGGAGCCACACCTGTACGTTCACACCTGCAGGCGGTACGCAGGGCCCGGGCTGCCCACAGGCCATCTGAACAGAAGGTCTTTAGAAGTGCTCGGTCCTCGTCTCTGAAGACGTTGCTGGTTCTCATCAGGTCACTCATGTTTCGAGTCGACGCAGACGTCACAACGAACTTCGTGTTTCAGATGTGAGTAATTTAACTTAACGAGCGTTCAGGAGACGCTGAGACGACCTGCAGGATGAGTCCGACCTCACTGACGCCTCTGTCAGTTTTACTTTTCTTCTTCTCTGCTGTTATGTTGTGGTGGGCCTCTGGGGGGCGCTGTGGGGTTTCAGAGCGCCTCCATATCAAAGTGACAACGGTACCGTGTGTTTGTACAACATCCAGTATTTATATAAACCAGAGTCTACAAAACATGTCCAGCTTCTCTCTTTATTTACTGCGTGCGTGCGTGCGTGCGTGCGTGCGTGCGTGCGTGCGTGCGTGCGTGCGTGCGTGTGTCATACAGCACTGTATACTCTCACTTCCTGTTCAGGTGTTTCCGATGTGACTGAGCTGCAGGTAAACACAGGTGGACTGAAGTTGGAGTGATCAGAGGTCAGAGGTTAGCGGCGCCGCTAGCAGCTTCAAACAGCAGGCCTTCGTCTTCATCGTCCACAGTCTCTGGACAGACAGACAGACGAAGACTCAGAGTCCAGCTGACATTCAGGACTCTGCTGCCATCAGAGGAGCGCAGTCCTGAATCCACCTGTCACACCTGCTTCAGACTCCGGCTGAGCTCGGGGGGGTCAGGTAGTCTCCGTCAGATCCAGCTCTCCTGGTGCAGTTGTGGTTTTTTGGGTAGAAGCCAGAGACGGCGACAGAGACAAAGAGGCTGGGTGAACCCTCCTCCGCCCTCCTCCACCTCCTCCACCCTCCTGGGTGCAATTTTCACCTTTTCTTGGAGGTGACTGTGAGGAAAAAAACACCTCTCTGCCTCCACAAATAGACGGCGGTGGCGGCGGCACTCCTGCGCCGCAGCTTTGTGCTAATTCCTGAATTCCCTGCTCGGTGATTATAAAGCGTTTTCTCAGCAGTGATATAAGATAATGGAAATAGTAAAATAATAAGGACGAGCCGGCGGGGGCAGCAGCAGATGTGGCGCCCACACTTCATTTTCAGCCCGTGTTAATGAATGTGGGGGATTATGCTTCTATTATGCAGCAATTAGCAAAAAATAAAAGATAAACTGAAGGGATCACATTCGCTGCATGTCTAATAAAACATTGAGGGACCAGAGCAGCGAACGCACCCCCAAACGTCTCGTCTGCTGCGTCTCACGCAGGAATATTCAGTCTGATCTGACGTGTGCTCTCAGTTTGTCTGAAGAAATCCAGACGACTTCATCTGTGAGTGTCGCTCTAATGTTCCCTCACACCAGAGAGAAGAGCTGAAGATCAGCTGAGGAGCGTCAGGGACTCTCAGCTGTCCTCTGTGGACAGACTTTCTGACTTCATGTCTTTGAGCTCACAGACTTCACTCAGCTGCAGACGTGTGATGATCTTAGAATCTGAAGCATCGATGAAGATTAAAGCAGCAACAGGAGATAAAGACGTTCAATGAGCTGAAACATCTACAGCAGGAACATGAATGAACACATGAATGCACAGGAACATGAATGAACACATGAATGAACACATGAACGCACAGGAACATGAATGAACACATGAATGCACAGGAACATGAATCCACAGACAGAAACACTGACAGGACACTTTACTGCAGTATGAGGAGTACTTTTACTGACAACACACACACGAGCTTTGTCAATGAAGTGTGTGTGTTTTGTATTATGAGTGTTGTGTGTGTGTGTGTGTGTGTGTGTGTGTGTGTGTGTGTGTGTGTGTGTGTGTGTGTGTGTGTGTGTGTGTGTGTGTGTCTGTCGCTGTGTCGGCATCAGTCCACCTACAGATGGTCGGACTCTCACTCGTCTGTCACACTCTGATTGGCTGCTTCACTGCTGCTGCTGGAAGCTTCTGAACCAAACCTGACAGACACGCGCGCACACACACACACACACACACACACGCACACACACACACAGGCGGACTGTATGGCGTCTATAGGAAGGACAGTATGGCTGTCATAATAAAAGCAGACAGAAGCTTGAATTTGGTGCACGTGGAGCTCGTCAGTCAGCTCCAGCTCCAAACTGCCGGACGCTTCCATCAAACTCAAAGAAACTTTGCTTTAGTGAATTTCAGTATTTCATCGTTTTATTTCTTTTATTCTTCTTCTTCTGCTGCACCACATCTCAGAGGGAGAGCCTCCTCTGCTTCACCTGACGCTTAAAATCATTAAACCACAACCAAACATAAACGTCTTACACTCAGATTCTGACTGGAACGCAGTATTTGTACACTGTGGTACTGCGCTCTTGTTGCAGCACAGCTCGGCAGACTGTGTGTGTGTGTGTGTGTGTGTGTGTGTGTGTGTGTGTGTGTGTGTGTGTGTGTGTGTGTGTGTGTGCGTGCATGGCCACTGGAGGGCGCTGTGCTGTTTGTAATGAGCATCCACGCGCTCTGTGCGGCGCCAGCAGAGCTGATGTTAATGGACTTTTCACAGCAGCAGAGGTGGAAGGAAACAGACTCAGACTAATTTGACATGTGCAGAAAAACAAAAAGGAAAGAAAAGAAAATATTCATTAACGCTGAATTGCTCAGACGCTGCAGCGTCTTCATCGTTCCCTAAAAGTTTCCTGGAAAGTGTTTCGCATTTTATCAGCTTCTAATTATAGAGTCTGCCTGCCTTCACCAACTGATGGAGTTTGTTAGAAATACACTGAAAATACACTGAAACTGAATGACTGAAACACATTTAAATACTCATTTACTGACATCAGATCGTTCTTTATCAATCCAGAGACACGAAGTCAAAGTACAGATAAACAGAAACTGTCCAGGAGCAATTTAGCTCAAAACTACATGGAAAGCAGTACAAATATACACACAGTATCCACGACCAGTATCGTCCTGAAACTGCTGCAGTTTAAGTTTTTCGCCTGAAGTGAATGTAAACATCTTAAAATCAACATGTTGTTTGTTTACTTCAGTGTCTTCATATATTTATTAGTCAGTTTATGTGAAGCTCTTTGTACCAGCTGTACACACGGTGTATTCAAAGTACTTCAGCAGTGTACTTTAGTACACAAGTGAAGTGAATTTATGTGGTTACTTTAATTTCTGACAGAAGTTTAGTAAAATATAAGCGCTGATGTAAAGAGTAATATTCATTCAAAGTACTTTTACCTCCAAACTGCTTCCTGTACTGTGAGCTTGTTGTGTTCAAAGTTTCTCTGAAGGGAAAAACTGCTGTGTTTAGCTCTGTTAGCTGTTAGCTCTGTTAGCTCCATTAGCTATTAGCTCTATTAGCTGTTAGCTCTGTTAGCTCCATTAGCTGTAAGTGCTGTTAGCTCAGTTTGCTGTTAGCTCTGTTAGCTCCATTAGCTGTAAGCGCTGTTAGCTCTGTTAGCTCTGTTAGCTCTGTTAGCTCCATTAGCTGTAGGCGCTTTTAGCTCAGTTTGCTGTTAGCTCTGTTAGCTGCATTAGCTGTTAGCTCAGCTATCTGAACACACCGCGTGACTCTCCTGCCCAGCGGCTGCTAACAGCTAGCACTCTCCTGCTGATTTCAACATGAATTTGTTGTTTGCATTAGCGTCATCAGGGTGAGAATAACGCGCCGCCGGTCGACAGTGAGTTCACTGTCAGATGTTAACGAGTTCTGAGCAGCATCGCTGTGAAGCAAACGTCACAGAATCAATAAAACAACCTGATCCTAAAAGTCTGGACTCTGTGAAACATCAATAACAGAATCAATCATCAATAATCAAACTGTTCACTGACAGCAGCTTCATGTGTTCATCTCCTTCATCCTTCATGTGTTCACAAAGTGGTGAACCTCACTCCATCCTCTTTCCAGGACGGCCCTTTCATAGCCAATCATGATCCTCTCACCTGTTACCAATCAGCCTGTTCACCTGTGGAATGATCAAACAGGTGTTTCTGGAGCGCTCCACCTTTCAGTCTGAGACGTGCTGCTGTCCTGATGAACCCCGTCAGACTGCAGGAGACCGTCTGCCATCACACAGAGTCAGACGTGATGTGATGAAGTACAGATACTGTGTCTCTGAGGTGGATGTAGTGACAGAGGAAAGTCTCTGTGAAGGGGACAGAAATGTCTTACAGCTGTCCAGTCCACAGTGTAGCAGCAGGCCTTCAGGTCACATAGGTAACCATGGTACCCAGCAGCTCCTCGTTAATTAGCCAATGAAGGTCGTTCAGAGACGCTCGCTGCTGTTTTCAAACTCTGGAAAAGGTTGAAGTGTTTCTCTTTCATCCAGATGGTGAAGAGTCCTCAGAGCGTCCGCAGTTAATTATGTCTTTACCAGCGTTTGTCTCCGTGACCTGGATGAGGAGACGAGGAGATGAGGAGACGCAGGCTGCTGTCAGCAGGTGATGAAGGTGTGAGCAGAACACGTGTGTGTGCAGCCATGATGTAAAACACCATGTTTGTGAGAACCAGGAAATACAGAAGATACGACAGGTATCAGTTATTGATCGGTGAGACGATTCTGGATCGATCAGAGAGATCCAGAAGAAAAGACACGAGAGCAACAAACACCTTCGTGTGTGTGTGTGTGTGTGTGTGTGTGTGTGTGTGTGTGTGTGTGTGTGTGTGTGTGTGTGTGTGTGTTACCTGCATTAATGTGTGTTTATGAGCAGATGAGAGCCTGTTTAGTGTCTGTTTCATGTGTGGCACTCATTAACCCCCCCTCCCCCTTTTTCTCTCCCCCCTCCACCGTCTCTCTCTCCCCTCTCTCTCTCTATCTCTCCCCCCTCCACTCTCTCTTCCCCCTCCTCACTCCCTTCCCTTCTCTTCTCCCCTCTCTCTCCTCCCTCTTTCTCTCTCTCTCTCCCCCCCCCCCCCCCCCCCCAGCCCAGCGCTGAGTTATGACATTTTTGTCATAGCTGTGCTGCAGGTGAAAACACGTCGCTGTGAAATGCACTTTAGTTAATGATGCACCTCCTGCAGCAATTTGTCCTCCACAGAAACACATAAATTAGCGTTGAGGAGTCGCCTGCAGGCCTCCGGAGTGACAGCCTGGGCGATTCTCAAACGGAGGTCTGGAGACTCCCCGGGGTCCTCGAGGGGATTCGAGGGAGTCCCCGTTTACATTTCAGCTTTGATTTACAAGAATTTCCACAATTAGAGACTGAAAAGAGTTTTTAGTTTCACTCATTAATCTGTCAGCTGTAGCTCTGCACTTACACAGCAAAGAGCGAAAAGAGAAAAGAGTCAGCAGGAGAAAAATGTTTCCTAATAATGAAGCTGTCATTTTCATTGATGGGAAACTTCATCGTGTACAAAAAATGTGGGAAAATTCAGTGTTTGTTCACAAGAAAAAGAGACTTTTATCAGAAAAGATCTCATATTTTAATACTGTGGGAACATCGCAGCTGAGGCCTAAACGCTGTCAGAATTTTAGGAGGAAAACTCACAGACCAGTAGGTCTGACTGGTTTGACAGTTTCTGAGACGTTCGCACCATCGAGTGCGCTCTGGTTTTATTTTCAGTAATCACAGGTGGAGGCTTCAGCTCACATTCAAACCTCCATACTGCTGCTCTTAAGGTGGAGCCGCACGTTTAAGGTGGAACAGCCTGATATTTCCAGCTCGTTCGTTAAAAACAGCTCTCCCAGGGGCTGATGGGATTGCTTGATGATGGCCTCTAATGACTGCGTGAGGAGGTCTGTATGGGACGCGATCTGGTCTCTGAGGGGTTCAGGTTTCAGTCTGCGGGTGGATGAGCGCCAGCGTCTGACAGACAGACAGACAGACAGATGTTTCCTCTGCTCTGAACAATACATCAGTGCTGCAAAGTAACTAAGTACATTTAATCAAGTACTGCGCTTAAGTACAGTTTTGAGCTACTTTAGTACTTCCATTTCCTGCTGCTTTATAGTAAAACTCCGCTGAGAGAAACACGTTTATTTGATCCTTCAGTTACTTTTTCTACTTTGAGTGGATTTTCATGCTAATACTTTTCTTCTTGTACTTGTAACTGAGTATTTCTACTGTGGTATTACTACTTTTACCTCAGTTAAAACACCTGAGTACTTCTTCCAGCACTGCAGTACACCTGTTGTCACTGCATCGCTGACGGCATGTTACTTCAGAGGTCGCCGCTGTCATCGCTGCACTTGAGTTTCCTTCATTTGTTTACAGTGAAGAATCCCGACGTGAGCGTTGGTGTCAGAGGAAGAAGCGCGGCGTCAATCAGCGTTTGATCAGATGACAGGAAGTGACAGGAAGCACAATGAGCTTCCAGCTTCTGACGGTCGACTGCGGGGCGTCGGAGAGGAGCTGACAGACGACGGCGGCTGTGATGTCTTAATGTGTGCGAGCGTCTGTTACGGCGGGAATGTCGTCCAACCGCATTTCACCCGGCGCTTTACATCACAACATAAACAACGATAACAGTCAGACGAGAAGAGCTCCGAGGAAATTATTCATTTAGGTTTAAGTTTCCTGTTCACTGAGTGAACAAATGTCACAGAAAACGGAAACTCTGAACGCTATGAGTGAGTAGCGGTAGCCCGACTAGCTAGCGCGTTAGCGGTTAGCTGTCCAGCTGCAGCGGCTAACCCTGTGAGCAGTGGCTACGTCACTGAACTCACACATGAACGTTTCTGCTGAGACTTTTATCCTTCGTTCCTTCTTTTCTTTACTTTTTTGATCTTTTCTTCCTCTGGTTCTTCCTCCTTTTTCCTTCACTTCTTCCCCCTCAGTCCATGTCTTTTAATCCTTCTTTCTTTCCTTTCCTTCCTAATGGGAAGCCCTTCAGTGCTTCCTTCCTTCTTTCCCTCTTTTCCTTTCTTCCTGCCTTCCCTCTTCCTTTTTGAAATCTGTTTCTTCTTTCCTTCTTCCTGTTTCTGTCCTTTTTCCTTCCTGCATCTTCCTTCTTTACTTCCTCCATTTTCATGTGAAATCACTTCTCTCATGTTCTTTTTCACAATAAGGACTCAAACTTCAAACTGATTGGAGGGTTTTTATTCTCCACCTGTAGACTCTGAGACAGGTGAGCAGACAGACATAAAGAGAGACATGAAGAGAGACATGAAGTCCTCACTGTGTAACGTGTGATGGTGCATTCATTGGTGATGATGGAGGTCTGGTTCTGAAATGCATCACTGTGACTTTCACTGTGTGCACGAGTTTATTTGCAACTTCAGATCCAGTTGTATTGCAGTAACACTGCAGTAACACTGCAGTAACACTGCGGTCTGTGTGCTCAGAGTACAGTTCTGCAGAGACAGACAGGTTTCATCTCCTCTTGACTCAAATCAAAAATATGACTCCATTATAAAATAACACCTCATATATTCATGTACGCAGCAGCCGGACGCGGTGCAGGAGGCTCAGCGGGTGTTTACGGGGACACTGATGGACAATGTGTCTCGGCACGACCTCGGCCGTCGCTCGGCGCACCGTGCAAATGGCGTCCACGTCTCGGTGCTAAAAGTGAACAATTCAAAATGTGGCTGGTATCATCACAGACAAGTCTACAGACGTCTGAGCGTCGAGCGTTCGGTGAAGCTCGGAGAAGGTTTGTGCTCTGCAGCTCTTTGTCCTCTCGTCCTCCCGTCCCCCAGCGGTTCATCAGAGACTGAGACTCTCTGCATTGATCACTTATTGGTCAGAATGTGAACACAATCACAGATAAAGGTGGAGCAGAAGAAGACTGCTGGCAGGTAAACATGGATGGAAACAACACAAAAACAAAAAACGACCACAGAGTGACTTCTGTTCGCTGCAGCTGGATTCACTCTGTGTTTGGATGTCGAGTTTCTGACTTTGTGCTTCTCTTTCATAAACATCGTCTGACTTTGGTGAAACGTGACGAGCCGCTGTGGATCCTGATCTGCAGAGAAAGGAGTCCGGTCTCTGGGAGGCCTGAGTACAGCGCAGGCGGCGACAGAAGAAGTGAAACCTCAGCTCTTCGTCTCTTTACGTCAACAAACTTGTTTTTCTTCTGTCCTTCTTCTTCTGCGACTCTCCGGACGTTCCGTCCTCCGCGCCGGCGCTCAAACACAGATGAGGACAAAAAGCAAACACGCCGTGGACATGGCGGGTGGACGGCGGGTAAACAAACAGCGACGAGCAGGGAGGCGTTTAGCAGCTAATTGTCTTCACTCGGGAGATGTTATGGCCTCAGTTAAAGCCTGTAAAATCCCCAGGCTGGGGGGGTGGAAACATACACTGCTACAGGAAGAGCCCAGGGGCACAGAGGAGGACTCACACCCCCGAAACACACACACAGAAACACACACACTGATGTGTAAATGAGAAGAAATGCATGAGTGTCCCTCAGCAACACACACACACACACACACACACACACACACCTGGAGCCAAAGGGAGTGTCTATCACCAACACACACACACACACACACACACACACACACACACACACACACACACACACACACACAAGCAGACTCACCTGAGCAGCCCCCCCTCATGACACCTGTCAACACCTTAGGTGTGGAATAAACATCCTCTGAGCTCGTCCAGCAGGTAAGAGCTGCAGATCAAAGAGACACGCTGACAGGACAGAGCTCAGATCAGCTTCCAGACCAGAGCAAACGATGGAGCGATCAATGCTGACGGCGGAGCGATCGATGGACGAGCTGAGGGGTCTGCGCGTCCCGCAGACGTCTGACGTGCACCTGAACGCACCACAAAGCCAAACAAAGCTCGATGCAGCAGCTCGGAAGTTTTCACGTCTGACAGAAATCAAAGCCGGCGTCACTGAAGACCGGACAGATGTGAGAAGGTCGACCCTGAGCTACAAACCCAACCTCTGACTGAACGCTATTTAGTACTTCAGTGATGGAGAAGCTTCATTTTGTCATTTTGTTGGTTTGATTTCATCGTTCTGCGCTGCAGGACGTTCGGATCCTTGAACCTGAACAGAAGATGTTGTGGATGAATTTTTGTGTGCAGCAGAGCCGAACCTTCGTCTCTGAAGATGAAGTGACTGATGAGGACGAGCAGGAAGACACAACTTAATTTATCTTAATTAAATTTAGTAAACCTGCCAGTTGGTTTTACGTCCTGTCGTCTTTTCTCTCGATTCTGAACCTGACCGCCGTCACCGTCTGATGCTCCTCCTTGTTAAATCTTCCTGTTTCACTGCTCCATAAATAAAAGGCGTTCCCGACTGTCGTCTTCACTTCCTGCCTGCAGCTGTCTGATGGCTCTGCCCGCCTGCACCACCTCACCTGAGGGGGGTTTACAGCTACTTAGGTGGTAATATATCGTCCCGGATACCGCAGGTGTCTTCCTAAAGTGGTCTGGATCAGATAAGAACTGACCCTCCTCCCCTTTCACGCCTCCCACGCTTCAGCCCGTCCACCCCCCCACCCCAACACTCAGAGAGTCAGAGAGCTTCAGGGACCTTCAGGTGATCTGATCTTCAACCGGTTCATTCAACCATCTCAGACATCAGTGAGCAGATCACAATGAAAGTTGTGAACATGATCCATCTGAAAGCTGACGGAGCGGAGGCAGTCACAAGATGACACTGACGAGGGAGGAAGAGGTGTTACAAGTAAAGGTCAAAGGTCAACGGGGACAAATGTTGAAGACATGATGGTGTGATATGATTACTGCTGCCGTGTTTAAGCTGCATCCACAGAGGGCCTGAACAGGTTCCCTGATGAACTCCCTTTCTAAGACAGATCTTAACGGATGTTTGTTTGAGTTTTGATGAAGTTCCTGCAAGTGCGTCCAAAGTAGAATGAAAGCAGCAACAATAAGCAGCAGGTACAAACCTGACATCATTCCTATGGACACACCTGTCATGTCTGTTATGTGTGAGCGTCGGCTAACACGTTAGCATTAGCTGAGTCGTGACGTTTCGGCTCGTACTGACTGTGAAGCTGACTTCTTCCTCTTTCCTCCAATGATTCTTTGATGTCAGAATCGTTCATGTTTGCCTGGTAAAGAAAACTGTGCGATAAACCTTTAATCTGTCCGTCCTCCACCGGCCGTGAACCTGAACCAAGCCCAAAAACGTTTTGTTAGATTTCCACTGCTAGCACTACACGACGCCTGAAAGCCGGGTGCTGGCATGAGGCGGATCCTCCTGGTGGGACCGTTTTTCTCCAGGGTGCACTCAGACCACGTCAGGAGGGAAATGTGAAAATAATGATATATTTAAGCAGACACAAGAAGCTGGGTAGTAAATTTACAGACAGACAGATGGAAAGAGAGACAGATGGTACACCTCGAGCTAGAACAGCACGGTGGTATGTTGCCTAACGTGAGCAGAGGGAAACTGGGTTGTAGGTCTTCATACCTGTCGAGGATAATAACAGGTGTTTTAGCAGCAAGATGAGTCTGTGATTGTAGCAGAAGGCATTTTCTTTCTCAGAAGGAGGGAGGGGGCTTTGGCATTTGGAGGTGTAAACTGGTCGTGACAAGTGGCCATAAATTACTCTTTAGAACATCCATTAAAACTCATCTGACACAAATAGTCACTGATGCCATCTATCAACATACCTGAGTGACAGTGACGTGATGAATCTGCCGTTTTTGGACGCAGCACAATGTGGAGCAGTCAGAGAAACACGAGCAGCGATCCAGTCAGATAAGTAATGATGTAAATGACGCATTGATTACAAAACCTCTCAACACACACGCTGTAAACCTGCCACGATGATTTCACACACCGCACCAGCGCGACAGCTCGGTGTGGACGGATGGACGGACGCGTTGTTGACATAGTGCGTTTGCATTGTCGCAGTGCTACTGTAGCTGGCAAGCTAATGGTAGCATTAGTCACAATAGCCTGTCGTGCTAGCTGGCTTTGCATTGCCAGTTAGTGAGCTAGTTAGCAAGCTACAGCTGAAGCTGCTTTGTGTTCCCAAGCAGTCAATAACCATCGAGCTTCAATGAAAATAACATCAGTAGGCTGAGCGGTAGGTGATTTCAACATACTGACCCACGGAAACATACGTGGAATGGGGAAAAATACAGCTGAACATATAAGATCTCCTTAACATGTTGTATTAATGAGCAGAGGAACGTAGAGCCCTGGGAACCTTCACACGTCTCCTTTCAGCAGTGTGTGGCAGTAACACAGTGAGCGCACCTCAGGCTGGTTATAGAGCGCCCCTGCAGCTGGCAAGCTAACGTTAGCATCAGCTGATGCTAGCCTACCAAGCTGGCTTTTAACTGCCAAGCTAGTTAGCATAACTGTAATTCAGAAAATAAGCTATCGCAGTCATTCAAGAGATGTCTGAGCTCCGTTTAGGCTCTTTGTTCCCTCGAAGGTTGAAACTGTCAAGACCATCAAGACAGTTACTGTAGCTGACAAGCTAAAGGCTAGCATGCTAGCTGCAGCCAGTCACAATAGCTGGCTTTGTGCTGCCTGTTAGCGAGCTAGTTAGCTTGTTTGCTATCTGAAAAACAAGTTATGCAAAGCAGCTAACATTTTCGGCTCTGTTCCCTCAAAGGTCAGCACTGTCAAGATGGTTTGTGATTGGTCAGTGGTCCTCATGTGCCACCTGTCTGTCTGTCCTCTGCTGGTCAGGTGTGCAGCTGTGAAGATGAGCAGAAACCTTCATCGCAACAAGCTGAACATGACGAACGTAACATGAGGCAACAGGTTTTTTTCAGTGAGATACATTCTGTCGCTTAACGTTACAGCTGTGTGTGCGTGTGTGTGTGCGTGTGTGCATGTGTGTGTGCGTGTGTGTAATCCTTTCAGGAGAGGAAGCTACCTGCCAAATGCCAATCATGTATCTTTGTGGTATGTAAACACTGACAGCACACACCTTGTTTGTTCTGGACTCAACCCAGCAGTGTGTGTGTGTGTGTGTGTGTGTGTGTGTGTGTGTGTGTGTGTGTGTGTGTGTGTGTGTGAACGTGGATCTCAGTGAACCAGGGTGTGACTTTCCTTTATAGACCTGTCCATCAGCAGGTTGAGGAATTTTAATTGCATGCTGAGCTAAACCCCATTTTCATCTGCGGATTAAATTATTATATTTAAAGGGAAATGTAGCACTCGTCTGTAAACTGAAGTTCTTCTCTGGGAAAGTTGGGGCTCCACACATTTCAAAAAGACTCTTTAACGTCAAACTGATCTAAATTAAGTCCACATGTAAAACACAGACACTATTTAAATACAGTCCATGTAGCATAAATGACATGTAAATCATGAGCGCTGCAGCCACATGCTGTTTGCACAGGTTAAACAGGGATCACCTGTGTGTAACTGCTGTGTTTGGAAGGTGTCCAGCAGGTTCGTCAACGTCTGGGACAAAAACACCTGATCAGATCAGACAGATGAGACTATTGATCTGCAGCACAAACAGAAGGTAAACAGAGAGGAAACAGATCAAATAACTGTTGAATTATGACATTTTAAATAGAGGAAATTCAAAAGTTACATGAGTTACACACAAGACGTAAAGATGCTTCATATTTCCATATATGAACTGTGCAAATAGATAAGTTATCCATAATGCAGCTCTGAAAGCTTTACTGGGGGGTAAAGTGATTTGTTAAGAGTCAGACTTCAGTATCTATTAGGAACATGCATAATTTAACTGTGCATGAATCGTAATGTGATTTATTTTAGATAATAGGAAACATGTGCAGTATACTCTATACGCATGTATACTGCAGTAAAGTCTGCAGTCTCTCAGTGTTGATGTCCAGAAGTTTCCAGCTGGACACGTGGTCCAAGGTTCCAGCTGATCCAGACTGATCCACATCTGGACTCAGGACTGTCTGAATGTCGCCTCTTCATCCTTTTAACGTCACACGTTTTCAGCTTGGATCCCGACATGCTGTCGTCACATCATGATGTGTTTGTGAGCTTTCCCAGCGTTGTTCTGTTCACAGTCTGCGGTCAGGTTCGAATCCCGTGAACTTAAAGTCAATGAAAACCCACCTAAACGCACGTCCACCGCAGCGACACGCCGTCCTCACAGAGCTCGTACACACAGGATCTTTAATGATCTTCACTCACTGAATGTGATCAGATACCTGCGCTGTGAATCAGCTGATGACAATAACAGACATTCATCACCTTCATTAAGAAGCTGCAGGTCGTAACAGCGTCTCCTCCATGTTTCAGTCAACAGGAAGTGACTCCTGTGCTGGCTGATGTTTTGGCCTCAGGTCTGCTCTGCTGGGCGAGGTCGAGCGCTTTGATGGAAACCTGAAGGATTAAAACATCAAACCTGTGAAAGGAAACACTGACAGCCAGCTGACAGACGACGACTGTGTGAGAGGAAGCCAACGCTGAGCTTTGACTGGACTGTGAGTTAACACGATGCAGCTTCTTCATTTAAAACACGTTAACACCACAAACAGAGTGAAACTACGAAACGTTCCCAAACACGTGAAGAAAAGGCCAGAAACAGGAACGAGGAGGTGAGACTGATGGAAAGGTTTGAAAACAGATGACACAAAACACACTGACGTCATGAGAAGGTTTTTGATTACAGGACGTGAACATATAGATGGAGCCCCAACATGTGTCCTTCAAAATAAAAGCCTACTGTGTGTTTGCACTTGAAAATATCTATTTGTTTTCTAGTGCAACATCACACGACAGCAGCTGATCTTTATATGTGTTTACATGAACGTTAATTGATTAAATGTATTTAATCCATAAATCATCAATGAGGAACTGCACTTGTACACACTTGTAATATTATTGTGTATTAGTATGTGCATCAGGAGAGTTTTTCAGGCAGATATTTGTGTTTTCAATCAACAGATTTAAATGTTTTTCATGAGGATCCTTTGATTTAAAGAATAATGATCAAAGTATTTAATGAGCAGGACATCGTCAGGGTGTGTGTGTGTGTGTGTGTGTGTGTGTGTGTGTGTGTGTGTGTGTGTGTGTGTGTGTGTGTGTGTGTGTGTGTGTGTGTGCGCGCTTCACAGCCTAAAATATATATTCATGGAAATCAGTGTGTTTGCTTTAACAGCTTGTGTGTCTGCTGTGTGTGTGTGTGTGTGTGTGTGTGTGTGTGTGTGTGTCAGCCAGCCAGCTTCATGCAGTCTGCATCACAGATGGGCGAGCGACTTGATACCCTCCTTAACTCAAGATGTGTCATAAAGAGAACAAAAAGAACGACAGAGCAGGAGAGAAAGTGAGAAAGTGTGTGTGCGTGTGTGTGTGTGTGTGTGTGTGTGAATGTAGACAGCAGACATTAGTTTGGGTAGAGGTTTAACCCCCTTACCTCCTTATGAATATTGCAGCAGCAGCACCCTCAGGTGTCACCAGGGACAGACAGAGAGAGTGTGTGTGTGTGTGTGTGTGTGTGTGTGTGTGTGTGTGTGTGTGTGTGTGTGTGTGTGTGTGTGTGTGTACGAGGGTGAGGGTGAAGAGCACCGCCCTCGGCCGTTGGAGGTGAGAAGAGCTAATCCTGAGTTAAATGATCTGGCACTTTACAAAATACACGACAATTACACAGTTAATTATACTCAGACTTCACACAGAGCCCACGGGTCACAATTAACATGGGCTTCACACACACACACACACACACACACACACACACACACACACACACACACACACACACACACACACACACACACACACACACACACACTCTCCTGCCAGGTGTGACACAGGCCTACTGCTGTAGAGTGTGTGTGTGTGTGTGTGTGTGTGTGTGTGTGTGTGTGTGTGTGTGTGTGTGTGCGCGTGCGTGTGTGTCCCTCAGCCAGTCGTCCTCACAGGTTTTTATGTTGAACATTTGTTCAGAAAGGTTTCGTCCGTTCAGATATCTTCTGCAGTATTCCACGTTTTTTTACTGTGCTTATATATTCTTTCTCTGGAGTGAGTGTATTATCTATATCTTCCATGTGCAATTCAAATATTTAAGGCAATATTATTTTTATACTCTATATAATGTACATGTACTGTGTGCGCTTTATCTTTATTCAGTTTCTTCTTCTTGTTCTTTCTGTTATTGCCGTCTGAACATCGTACCTTCCCTCCTCTGGGATCAGTACAGTTAAATCTTAACTTCTATCCTGATCTATAATGTATAGCCAGCAGCGTTTATTTGTTTGTTTGTTTGTTTGTTTGCTTGCTCAGTTTATCAGAGAGACTTCAGGCAGAGACTTTAGATACACAGATGACCACAGCTGATTCCCCTGAGCTGACAGTTAACTAGCTCCCAGAATGCCTTCTACACGACTAATACACTCCTACAGGGACGTGTGTGTGCGTGTGTGTGTGTGTGTGTGTGTGTGTGTGTGTGTGTGTGTGTGTGTGTGTGTGTGTGTGTGTGTGTTGCTGGTAACTGTCTCCTCTCGGCCATCTGTACCTGCAGCTTGGCTTCCATCATTAACCAAACCACAGTGACGTCATCAGGGACCGACCGACAGCAGCTGCTTTAACACACACGCACACACACACACACACGCACGCACACACAAACAATGTCAAGTAATAATTAAGTCATGCGATACTCGACTCCACACCAACCGACGAGCAGCAGGCTGATTTGGGCGACTGATCTGTGATCAGGTGGACGTGGCTCTTCCACCTGAAGCCTCGCTGAGGTTTGTGATGGTGGAAGAGATCAGAGGGTCGTGATGCTGCAGCAGTCTGCAGCCCCCCCAGCCCTCTGAACCCAGAGCGTACAAACGAGGTCGCATAGGTCGCCTCAGTTTGTGTGAGCTGTCGTCAGATTTTGGTTTTTGATTTTTGTCAGTGTGTTTGATGGTGTCCAGTGGCGTCCCGGTCTGGTTTGTCTCATGTGTCCACGCTGCCTGTTCGTGTACGAGCTGTACGTTCACCGCTCGGTCAGTGACAGGCTGCACTTCCACATCACGATCCTTTCAGACTGAGGTGAACTTCATTTTAACTGAAGCTAAAGATTCTCTTCATTCTGGATCAATCTGCTGATCGTTTTCTCCATCGATCGATCGATTGATCGATCATTTGCTTTGGAAACGTAGTGAAAACAGTGAGAAATGAGTATTTATTTGGTCCAAAGCTCCACATGATTACAGACACATTCAGATCACTGAGAGGAGAAGCAGCCAATCAGAATGACTGAAAACATGACCAGGACAGCTGATCTTCTGATTCATTGACAAACTGTTTCAGCTGGGGTTTTTTTTTTTTTTTCATTTTTAAACTTGATGTTTTCTAAACTCTTCATTTGTTTTCTGTGTGAAAATGTCTTTCTGGTGAGTAACTGAAGCCGTCAGATAGAAGCAGAGGAGCAGAAGTAGAAACTCGCATGAAAAGGAAAATATAAGTACCTCAGAATTGTACTCCAGTGCAGTACCTGATGTACTGAGTTCCTCTCTGAACGTCAGCGTCAGAGCAGCGACTGCAGACACATGAATCCAAAGGTAGAATTAACACTCGACAGAGATGAAAATAAACAAACTCCTGATAATATTTGGAGGTTTATTTGTGATTGAATTGTTAAATGTGTTTGCGAGCGTCTGTCATGTGTGACACGTCGTGTTGTGTGATGCAGTGAACAGTCACATGTCCTCGTCCTGGAGCTGTTACAGTCGAGCTGCAGCGAACACAAAAAACAAGTTGTTGATTGTAATTGGGCCTAAATATGACTATGAGTGTGACAGCATGTGTGTGTTTGCATATCTGTGCCCGAATTACTACGTGTGTGTGTGTGTGTGTGTGTGTGTGTGTGTGTGTGTGTGTGTGTGTGTGTGTGTGTGTGTGTGTGTGTGTGTGTGTGTGTGTGTGTGTGTGTGTGTGTGTGTGTGTGTGTCTACCTCTGAGCGTGTGTGGTTGTGAGTTGGAGACAGTTTTTTCGTGTGTGCATCACTTGTGATTCATTTGCAGTTTATTCGCGCAGTGAGAACCGGAGGCGTCGACTTCACTTCACTCCGGGGCCGAACATGTTGCCGTGACATATTTCACCGCGCCGTCGTGCCAAATGTGCCCCGACACACAAGGCGGCCATTGTTTTCCACGCCGCATCGTGTTTTCACAGTGGCGTTGTTGTTGTTGTTGTTGTTGTTTGAAGTTATTTGCAGGATGGCAGCTCTTCACACAGCTCCTGTTTAATGTGACATATGCTGCTGGAAGCCATTTGTGCTTCAGCCTTCAGGCCACAGACACTCTGCAGCGAGGAGGAGGTCAGAGGTCACAGAACAGGTCACAGTCCGCTGTGATACTTCATCATGACCGAACTTGGGACTGAACCCCAGTCCAAGCTTAATAAAACTGGTGATAATACGACAAAAACTGAATATTTTCATGGTTTCTCTAATGGGATATGAAGGTATATCTCCAAAACAATTTATTATATTTATTTGCATAAATATCAATATTTCTATTCATCAAATCTAAATTCAAGGTATCTATGTTCATATTTTAGTTTTGTATCTTCATATTGAGGCCATTTAACTGTGTGTAAAATGTGTTCATGCTGAATTTGAGCCATAAATGACACTGAAGTGTCTGACCTGCATGTTCAGAATCCCATTGGCTGTTCAAAGTGTCAATCATCTGCAAACTTGGCTGTGATTGGCTCAATCTCCAATCAGAAGAAGAGAGTGAGACCCTTCTGTTCAACTCGGACTGTTATTGGCTGTTCTGGTTGCTAGGCTTCATGTGCTGGATCGTGATTGGTCAAGTGAGGTGTCATTTAAAACATGAGACTCCACACAGGAAGTGGAGACAAGATGGCGGCCGTGTGAATGTTCTGGAAGCTGTAAAGGAGAAAACGTATTTCTGTGGATTATTATCGTGTTCTGGACTGAATGTCTTCACCGCAGTGGATCTTCTGGACCTTTGTGGACGTTTCAGATGTTTTTCTGGAGTTTTATAGATCTGTAGATCAATGAGAGACGTCAGCGGTGAGTTTCCTCATTTTTAAAAGCTGCTGTTTGTCTGCTGATTGTGTGTCGAAGCGGTCAATTAACGAAAACCTGAGCTTTCTAACTGTGTTTAATGTGAGCAGACGTGAACGTAGTGTTTGTGTCCGTCGATGGGACGGACAGCAAACGTCCCTCTGGTCTATAAAGGTACAAATAAAGGTACAAATACTCTGTAAAGGGTACAAATACTCTGTAAAGGGTACAAATACTCTGTAAAGGTACCAATGCTCTGTAAAGGGTACAAATACTCTGTAAAGGTACAAATGCTCTGTAAAGGTACAAACACTCTGTAAATGGTAGAAATACTCTGTCAAGGTACAAATACTCTGTAAAGGTACAAACACTCTGTACAGGGTACAAATACTCTGTAAAGGGTACAAACACTCTGTAAAGGTACAAACACTCTGTAAATGGTAGAAATACTTTGTCAAGGTACAAATACTCTGTAAAGGTACAAACACTCTGTAAAGGGTACAAATACTCTGTAAAGGGTACAAACACTCTGTTAAGGTACAAATACTCTGTAAAGGTACAAACACTCTGTAAAGGGTACAAATACTCTGTCAAAGTACAAACACTCCGTAAAGGTACAAACACTCTGTAAAGGGTATAAATACTCTGTAAAGGGTACAAATACTCTGTAAAGGTACAAACACTCTGTAAAGGGTACAAATACTCTGTCAAAGTACAAACACTCTGTAAAGGTACAAACACTCTGTAAAGGGTACAAATACTCTGTCAAAGTACAAACACTCTGTAAAGGTACAAACACTCTGTAAAGGGTACAAATACTCTATAAAAGTACATACACTCTGTAAAGGGTATAAATACTCTGTAAAAATACAAATACTCTGTAAATGGTAGAAATACTCTGTCAAGGTACAAATACTCTGTAAAGGGACAAACACTCTGTAAAGGGTACAAACACTCTGTAAAGGTACAAACACTCTGTAAAGGGTACAAATACTCTGTCAAAGTACAAACACTCTGTAAAGGGTACAAATACTCTGTCAAAGTACAAACACTCTGTAAAGGTACAAACACTCTATAAAAGTACATACACTCTGTAAAGGGTATAAATACTCTGTAAAGGCACAAATACTCTGTAAATGTTAGAAATACTCTGTCAAGGTACAAATACTCTGTAAAGGTACAAACACTCTGTAAAGGGTACAAATACTCTGTAAAGGGTACAAACACTCTGTAAAGGTACAAATACTCTGTAAAGGGGCAAACACTCTGTAAAGGTACAAATACTCTGTAAAGGTACAAATACTCTGTAAAGGTACAAACACTCTGTAAAGGTACAAACACTCTGTAAAGGGTACAAATACTCTGTCAAAGTACAAACACTCCGTAAAGGTACAAACACTCTGTAAAGGGTATAAATACTCTGTAAAGGGTACAAATACTCTGTAAAGGCACAAATACTCTGTAAAGGGTACAAATACTCTGTAAAGGTACAAACACTCTGTAAAGGTACAAATACTCTGTAAAGGTACAAACACTCTGTTTTGTGGCCAGCAGCTGCTCAGTGCTCTGCTGCTTCAGCCAGTGCTGACGGAGGTTAGAATCCATGAACACATGCTGAATGTGTTTGACTTGTTTCCTGCGGTCAGAGCTAACTAGCATTAGCCACCATCACAGCAGTCTGGACAGTGGGGGGCTGAGAGAAGTAGTACAGTTACTGCAGTAGTAGTACTAATATTAGTGTGACCGTGTTAAACCTGCTGACTCTCTCTGACGTTCAGCTCACACAATACAAACGTTGACGTACCTGACATTTGTTCCTCCCAACACTTTCATAACCGTATGTTGTGAAGTAATTACAGTAACAGACTGGTTGAAAGTACATTTACTCACCGTACTCAGATTTTCGTAGCTTCCTTTCGGAGCTCGTGCAGTCTGGTTGGCGTCGTTCACCCTGCGTGCTGTTATTGGCTGAAGCCTCCACAGCCAGAAACGTCCCGACCACAGAAGAAGACGGAAATCCAGCTGAGTACTCCTTTAAAATGATGAGCACATGAATGCAGCAGTCATTAAAATCCAGTAATATGTATTTTTCTGCTTAATTAGTACTTTTTAATGCTAATATTTTTGTACTTTTACTAAAGTACATTTTTACTTCTAACAGAATGTGTGTACTCTGTGATATTTGTACATGTAGCTCAGCTCTGAGTACTTCCTGAGCTGAGTGTAAAGTATTTCAGTACATTTGCATTTTTAGCCATAAAATCTGATTTAACGTTCCTCCTGAACACGTCACTCCTCTAATCTGACCCACAGCTCCGACCTCCTTCATCCCTCTGCTGCTGCGTCCTCGTGTCTCAGCCACTGATTCGGGGACTAAGACGTCCTCTGATGAAGTAATCAGACTGTTTGACTGTCAGTTGGACGTTTGAGTCGTCAAGATGCCAAAGTCAGATGTGTCGCTGGCCGTCACGTTCCACGCTAATGAGTCTCCATATCACCTAATTGTCCGACAAACTGTTCCTTTAATATCCGCCAGTGTGTGTGTGTGTGTGTGTGTGTGTGTGTGTGTGTGTGTGTGTGTGTGTCTGTGTCTGTGTCTGTGTCTGTGTGTGTGTGTGTGTGTGTGTGTGTGTGTGTGTGTGTGTGTGTGTATATGTGTATATGTGTATGTGTGTATGTGTGTGTGCGCGCGCGCGTGCGTGTGTGCGTTCCTTAATTTATGCAGGATAATACAAGACGCCTTCTGCTGAGCTGCTTCTTCCCTCCACAATAACACACATCTCCCCTCTTTCTCCTCCTCCTCCTCCTCCTCCTCCTCCTCTTTCTTTCACTTCAACCTTCTGTTCTCCTCCTCCCTCATTTCCTCTCACTCTTCCTCCCCCCTCCCTCTCCCCCTCCCTCTCGTCTCTCCCAGACAACTGTGACTGTTTTAATTCTGACCACTGATTAGCCTGAATCAATTAAGTCCTCCACGCTGTGTCCAACAGCAGAGCAGCATGGGGTATTTAGACTATTTAGGCTCCCATTCATCAAGCCCCAGCCTCTTAATCACCCTTTAATTACAAACTACCACTCTGGGAGCTCAAGTGGGACATTAGGCGCGGCTGCTTTCCCTGCAGAGGTTTGAAGCGAGCCTTCGAGTGGACGAATCAGACGCTCGCTCTCGAGTTGTCGCGGCCTCACTGCCGTCCGGTCGGCTGATTGCACACAAAACCTCACTGTGTGTCAAACAGGAAGCAATTACTGTCGCTGAAGAGCTGTGAACAGGGACGTGATACACCTTTAGAAATATTAGAGAGGAAAAAGATGAGTGGAAAGAGCACAGTGGAAAAACCTCCAAACGAGGTCTTTTACTTAACGCTGAGATCTTTTACTTAACGCTGAGATCTTTTACTTAACGCTGAGATCTTTTACTTAACGCTGAGATCTTTTACTTACCAAATTTTTAAACTGAACACTTCTTTCATAGATGTTTCAAATTAAAACAATCTCCAGCTTTCCTGGCAGGCTTTTAATGTGAAACACCTGCAGGAAGTGGTGAGTTTCATTGGCAGCTTCCTGATAGAGAAGCAGAAAGAGTTTCACTGATGGACTTAACATTGAGGACGTCTGTGGCAGCTCGGTGGTCTCCTGGTTTCCAACCTGAGGGTCAGGACCACCAGCAGGGCTCACAAGATAAATGTACGATGATCACATGGCTGACAGAAGTCATTGTAACATGCGACCGACGCAAGGAATCAGAGAGGTGATGACTTTAAGTGATGCTCAACTGGATGCAGCTCATTTTGTTTCCGACTTGAAACATTTGCTTTTTTTGCTTTTTTATCTGGAAATTACATGACTGATGAGTTTGGCCTCGGGCGTTTGAAGGACGCCGAGCTCTTGTCTGGATTTCCTTCACAAGCAGCGTTTTTTCCACTGAAGGGAGCTTTGTTTGGGGGGGCAGAGTCCTCTGTGGGATCAGGCTGAGCCAACAAAAGCACTTTGATTAAAGAAATAGTTCCACATTTAAATCACATGTTCAGATTGATTCTTCTCGTATGTCTGGACTGTAAATATGAAGCCAGCACCCAGCTTAGCTTAGCTTAGCTTAGCTTAGCTTAGCTTAGCATAAAGACTGGAAGCAAAGAATCAGCTGGCCTGGTTCTGTCCACAGGGGACAAAATCCACCAACCAGCAGCTCTGCAGCTCACAGACAAACATGTCGTGTTTGTTTAATCTGATTTAACGATGTTTGTTTTCAGTCTCCTCTGACTCGTTTCTCTAGATGTTGAACAATCTGTTTAAAGCTGACACCATCATCCTTCACCCACTGCTGTGAACACATGAATCAGGCCGCGGATGCTGCAGGCAGAGATCGTATTCTGAGTGGAACAGGTGAAATGTGATGTTTAATGTTTCCTCAGACTGGCCGTCGTTTGTCGAGGACGGAGCTGCGATGCTGCTGTTGATCATGTGACTCGGAGCAGAAGGCGACTCGAGCATGATTAAATGAAAACACCGGTAAATGATGAGGCCTGAGGCGCCAACGTCCCTGATTACGCCGTCGCAGCGGTGAAAGGTGTAATATTGGCTAAACAGAAACTTCTGTCTATGACTCAAATATCTTCACTTAACATAAATCCAGCTGGTGAGCAGGAAGTTAAACTCTCCCGTCTCTTTCCCCGCAGCTATCAGCGTTACTAATCCTTTTTGTGCCTCTCTTGTTGTGCTGTTCAAAGCGGCGGCGGGGATAACATCACTTCATTGACCATCGGCGGTCCCGGTTTGTCAATTAGACCTTGTAGAGGGCTAATCTCCTGCAGGCCTGCTCGGGTTTGGCCGGTCTGAAGGGAGAGAAAAGCGGGCTGCTTTAATGCCGGCTAATGACGTTATGGGAGGAATAGCCCCATGCCGCTGGGAACCTGATAATCCCACTTTGTTCCTTTTGGATTTGTTCATAAACCCCCCCCTCCCCCTCCCGGTTGCTGATCCACTTGCTGTTGCAGCGACACAATGGAGCCCCCGCCGGCGGGCCCCGTCCACCTCGTATTCTCCTAAGCGCTCTCTCATTTGTTGGCCGCGGCCGGGGGCGCGCACCGCATTATCTTCTCCTCAATTAGCAGAAAGGCTTGTGTTGATCACTTCCTCCGCGAAGGTGAGCGAACATTCCTGGAGGCCGCGTTCACGCGGTCATTAGGGGGGTTATCAATGCTGCGCTGCGCTGAGAACAGCGACAGGACGGGAAACGCCCCCCTCTGGACGTGAACGGCGTGAACACGAGGAGGAAATCAGACTCCCCGCTTCAAACCGCCTCCCCCCACCTGAACCCGCCCTGAAAGCCCCGATGAGGGTTTCATGTCACGTCCGTTTGGCGGTGGGACGCGGGCCGAGAGTCGCCGGCCTCCAGAGCTCCTCCCTCCTCTTTCAGCCTCATTATGGGTCTCCTGTTCAGGCGTGGGGGGGGGAGGCTTTGATGGACTTGTCCTCCCATTTCCGCTGGACTAAACTCTGCCAAATCCTTCAATCCAGGAGCCCCCTCCCCCCAACTCCACCTCCCCTCTGGAGGAAGACGGAGGGTGTGGGGGGACAGCAAAGGTGAGAGCTGAGACCAGGATCAGGGGCAGTGTGGGGGGGGGGGGGTCAAAGTCTGATACCAACAGAGAAAATGATGAAGTGGCTGAAGAAATGAGAATAAAGCGTTTCGAGCAGCTGAGCCTCCCCTCTGGACGCAGGATTTTGGGGCCGAGAGCAGAAACTGGTCACATGTTGCACCTCACACAGCCGCACGTGTCGTCCTCGCACGGCTCACCTGAGCAGGTGATGCTAACAGTAACCACACCATCAGCACCTGCAGCCAACAGAACGTGACGGAGCTCAGATGGACAGAACGTCCACCGTACCAGTGAGTGCTATCCCACAGCAAGTATTCATCTGCTTTGTTTGTCCATTTTGAAGACATCTGACCGTGTCTTATGTATTAACTTGCTGAAATATGATGCTGTACGTCCTCACAGGTAAACGCAGGGACAGACTGTGGTGGAATCTCACATTTAAACCAGTGAAATGAAGGATTTTTTGTAACCATGAAGAAATTTGTTGATTCTGTAAAACCTCCAATCAGACACTTTTTACAGTGCTGGAAAGTAAGCAAGTATTTTTACTCAAGTGCTGTATTTGTACTCTACTTTACACTTACTTTACTACGTTTATCTGACAATTTAGTGACTTTACAACTTCAGATTCTTTCAAACAAAACAATGAAAATGAGCTATTTCAGCTGAAACAATCAGTCGATCAATAACAGGAAATGAATCAGTCAAGTCTCGTTTTGATGGTTTCATTGATCTTTACTGTGGAGTCAGGTGACGTTTGATTGGCTGCTTTTCCTCTCAATGATCTCAATGTGTTTGGAATAATGTGGAGCTTTGGACCAAACAAACATCTAAAGAGACCAGAGGACGGCAGACACAGGGGACACAGTGATCTAAAGAGACCAGAGGACAGCAGACACAGGGGACACAGTGATCTAAAGAGACCAGAGGACAGCAGACACAGGGGACACAGTGATCTAAAGAGACCAGAGGACAGCAGACACAGGGGACACAGTGATCTAAAGAGACCAGAGGACAACAGATACAGGGGACACAGTGATCTAAAGAGACCAGAGGACAGCAGACACAGGGGACACAGTGATCTAAAGAGACCAGAGGACAGCAGACACAGGGGACACAGTGATCTAAAGAGACCAGAGGACAGCAGACACAGGGGACACAGTGATCTAAAGAGACCAGAGGACAGCAGACACAGGGGACACAGTGATCTAAAGAGACCAGAGGACAGCAGACACAGGGGACACAGTGATCTAAAGAGACTAGAGGACAGCAGACACAGGGTACACAGTGATCTAAAGAGACCAGAGGACAGCAGACACAGGGGACACAGTGATCTAAAGAGACCAGAGACCAGAGGACAGCAGACACAGGGGACACAGTGATCTAAAGAGACCAGAGACCAGAGGACAGCAGACACAGGGGACACAGTGATCTAAAGAGACCAGAGGACAACAGACACAGGGGACACAGTGATCTGATGATGGTACTTCTGTTTGGATGTTTTTTCATTGCTGAATTATTCTTATTATTTTCTAAATGTCCTCCGTTGTCCTCTTCCTCTAGAGTAAATGAAACATGGTGTTTGTGATTTGAGCTCTGCAGAGTTGGACCGACGTGCGGTCCTCTCAGGTCTCAGCGGGCTCGGTTGGACGAGTCGCTTTCTTCTCTTCAGAGACTCTTTTGTCTCGGCGTGTCGGGGACGGGGCGGTTCTCACCCTCGGGTGCCAAGAAAGACTCCGAGAAGAGAAAGACAGATGGCCGCTTGCTTTAAAATCAGTCCTCGGCGGCTCGAGACGCCATCGTGGAGCGTTCGCGGTCCTGCTGGAGTCACAGGAAGCAGATGCAGCCACATATGCTTTTCCCTGTTTAGTGGAGACGGAGGAGGACACGGAGCAGAGTGGACACCTCTGATCCCCGAGGTCAGCCCACTCTGATCTGTCTGTTTCCATGACAGTGGACAGCAGAGGTGAGGAGGGCTGTGCCAGTACGCCCCAGTACGCCCCAGTACGCCCCAGTACACTACAATACACTCCAGTACACTACAATACACTCCAGTACACTACAATACACTACAATACGCCCCAGTACGCCCCAGTACGCCCCAGTACACCCCAGTACACTCCAGTACACTACAATACACTCCAGTACACTACAATACACTACAATACGCCCCAGTACGCCCCAGTACACCCCAGTACACTACAATACACTCCAGTACACTCCAGTACACTACAATACGCCCCAGTACACTACAATACACTCCAGTACACTCCAGTACACTACAATACACTCCAGTACACTACAATACACTCCAGTACACTACAATACACTCCAGTACACTACAATACACTACAATACGCCCCAGTACGCCCCAGTACGCCCCAGTACACCCCAGTACACTACAATACACTCCAGTACACTCCAGTACACTACAATACGCCCCAGTACGCCCCAGTACATCCCAGTACACCCAAGTGCGCCCCAGTACACTCCAGTAAACTACAATACACTCCAGTACACCCCAGTACACCCCAGTACACTCCAGTACATCCCAGTACACCCCAGTACACTGCAGTATACTCCAGTATACTCCAGTACACTGCAGCACTGCGGTTCTGGATTGATTTGCAGAGCCTCTTGCTGTAAAGTCCAGCGGTGAAGAAGTTTTCAGATCTTTTACTTCAGTGAATGTAGAAGTACCACAGTGTACAAATACTCTGTTACCAGTAAAAGTCCTGCATTTAAAAGTTAGTGAAGTAAAAAGTACAAAATTAACACTGACTTCTCAGGTGGAGCAGAAGAAGAGAACATGGAAGTACTCAAGCAGAGTACTAGTACAGTAGCTGAGTAAATGTACTTTGTTCCGCTCGCAGTAACTGCTGGTTTTTAACTCGTTCTCAGATGTCCTCAGGAGCTGGAGGAGACCAAACACAGCAAAAAGACAGACAGTATTCTACCTACATTCATCAGGTGGCAAACAACCGTCCAATCAGAGCTGATCGAATACCTAAAAAGGAAGTCAGTGCAGCGTGGCTAGCTGTGACACGTCTCCTAAAAACAACAGTCAGCCTTCTAACAGTCGTGCTGCTCATGGAGGCGAAACTTCCCAGCGGCCCTGAAAGCCTCGTCACTGGAGGCACAGCGGCTGCTTTTAGCCCTCGAGCCTGTTAGCGAGTTAAAGTCAAACATGAAGCTTTGTGGGTGAAAACCAAAGGATCGTCTTTCAGGACACGCATGAAGCACTGCAGGTATGTCCCCCATCTGTCCGCTGTCTTCTCCTGTTAGAGGGTCCCAAACCAGAGACCAGCACCAGGCCTCAGGGGACACCATGTGATCCAGCAACAGAGGTTAATCATCATCATCATCATCATCCTCATCGTCATCCTCATCGTCGTCATCGTCATCGTCCTCATCCTCATCCTCATCATCATCCTCATCGTCGTCATCGTCATCGTCATCGTCATCGTCATCGTCATCGTCATCGTCATCATCATCATCATCATCATCATCGTCGTCGTCGTCATCATCGTCATCATTGTCATCATCCTCATCATCATCCTCATTGTCATCATCCTCATCATCATCATCCTCATCATCATCCTCATCCTCATTATCATCATCATCATCCTCACCATCATCCTCATCGTCATCCTCATCATCATCATCATCATCCTCATCCTCATCCTCATCATCATCATCATCATCATCCTCATCCTCATCCTCATCGTCGTCATCCTCATCGTCATCCTCATCATCATCATCATCATCATCATCATCATCCTCATCCTCATCCTCATCTTCATCTTCATCTTCATCATCGTCATCATCATCATCATCATCATCATCATCATCGTCGTCATCCTCATCCTCATCCTCATCTTCATCTTCATCTTCATTATCGTCATCGTCATCATCATCATCATCGTCATCGTCATCGTCATCGTCATCATCATCATCATCATCCTCATCGTCATCATCATCCTCATCATTGTCATCCTCATCATCATCCTCATTGTCATCATCATCGTCATCGTCATCATTGTCATCCTCATCATCATCATCATTGTCATCATCATCACCATCATCATCCTCATCATCATCCTCATCATCATCATCCTCATCATCATCATCATCATCATCATCATCCTCATCATCATCATCATCATCGTGGGGTATCCATCGTCTGCTGTGGATCCTTCAGTTTCTTGACAATGGTTTTTAGCTGCAGGTCAGATCTCAGCAGCAGAAACGTTATCAGTCTCAGGCCGGCGCGTCTCGTCTCGAGCCGCCATCATTGCCGCCGTAACAGACGGTCGACTCTCCCACAGACAGGATGAGAATCATTTCAGAGAGCCGGCAAAGACTTCACAGGTCTGATTCTCCGAGTTCAGACGTCAGCCGTTCAGTCTGGAGCTATCAGGAGTATCAGTATTAGTATTAGTATTAGTATTAGTATTAGTATTAGTACTGCACACTGAAGCTTTGTGTTTGGTGCAGTACACACCATGAATCTGAGTGTCTGCAGGTATATTTACTGAAGTACTGGACTTAAGTATTGTAGTATTGTATTTCCTCTCATTCTCGTCTCTGCTGCATTTCAGGCACATTCACTACACATTCATTTTCTGTTCTTGGAAATAAGAAACGAATGTGGACTAAACTTCATCTGCGGTGGTTTCTGAGTAGATTGAGGCTGATCAAAGACGCGACTCTTCGCTTTGTCTGCTGGCAGTTATTAGTCTGTTAACACATGAAGGCAGAGAGGCAGGACAGTGCGGCTGTGGCTATCTCCTGGAAGCAGTGTGTTTCACACCCTGTCATTGACCGCTCACATGCATTTTACATGCACTTTGCCTGTTTACATCTGTGTGCGTGTGTGCATGTGCACGTGTGTGAATGTGCTTTACCTTCTCCATCTTTCACCTGTTTGAAGGAAGATTGAGTCTTATGGGCCTCATAGGTGACTCACGCGCAGCTGTTCTTACTTAACTTAACTTAAGTTAAACTCAGTAAAGACGGCGGCTTTATTTCTGGTGTCGAGACGTTTTTGAGACGGACTTTTCTTCAGAAACAAACCTGTTTTTTTTTTCTCCTCCTTTAACGCCCTCCTTCTCTTTCTCATCTCCAGCACCTGCAGAGCCTCAGGGCCGATCTGTCGTCCAGCGCTGACTCCAAACACGCCGGCCTGTCACACACACACACACACACACACACACACACACACACACAGGAGGAAGTGAAGATGTGTGACACCTCGAGTGTTTTTCCAGAGGTCAAACATCCAGGAATCAACATCAGGTAAAGTTTCCCATCAGCTCCACGTTTGTTCAGCTTTCACTCGTCACGTCCGGCTTCCACAAAATTCATCTTTAATGAAGCTAATTAGTTCTGTTTCGTGTGTTTCTGGAGGAAAACTGGACTCAGAGTGTTTCTGTCGGACTCTTTCTTCCACCAACATGTCACAACAAACACACTGCAGAGCTGCTGTGGTACAAATACCACAGTGTACAAATACAACGCTGTGAGTAAAAGTCCTGCACTCAAAATACGACCAAGTCTTTATTATGCACAATGAAGCATTTTCAGAAATAATATATGACTGGAGTTTAATTATTGATAATTAACGTGTTCATCTCCGGGTACGTTAATGTATAGAAGAATTCATGCAAAGTAACTAAAGCTGGTAAATGAGCGCAGTGAAGTACAAAGTGCAGTATTTCCCTCTGAAATGTAGTGCAGTAGAAGGATAAAGTACCTCAAAATTGTGCAGTACTTGAGTAAATAGTTACTGCTGATGGACCCACATTCCAAACAGAGCCAGTAAATATGACGTCAGCAGGATGTGAGAGGGTATTTATTGGATCTGGTGTAATCGATGGATCGATGGATCGATGACAGCGAGTCACATGAGCAGGCGTGCTGCAGACAGCTGCCTGGTTTTATGATCCGTTCCTCTCGTTCAGCTGAGTCACGTGTGAGGAGCTGAGCATGAATTCGACCTGATGCGGATTTATCTTATCTTATCTTATCTTATCTTATCTTATCTTATCTTATCTTATCTTATCTTATCTTATCTTATTGGATTTAGTGTAGATGTGTGCGGTTTGTGTGTAGATGTGTGCAGTTTGTGTGTAGATGTGTGCGGTTTGTGTGTAGATGTGTGTGGTTTGTGTGTAGATGTGTGCAGTTTGTGTGTAGATGTGTGCGGTTTGTGTGTAGATGTGTGCGGTTTGTGTGTAGATGTCGGGTTGACAGGACAAGAATCTGCATCTACGTATGAAACACAAATATTTATCAATGGAGGAATTAGAAATGACTAAACATACATTTAAATTATAATGAATGTGTGTGTGCACGTGTGCATGTGTGTGTGAGTGCATGTGTGCGTGCCCACTTCCTGGTGACATTGATGGGAACTGAACCCTGCTCAGTTACCCACAACCCCTCACTCCTCCTCCCTCTGCTTTGACACCTCAGCTGTTCAGCAGGCTGCTGAGAAGAAGGTGTGCGTGCGTGCGTGCGTGCGTGCGTGCGTGCGTGCGTGCGTGCGTGCGTGCGTGCGTGCGTGCGTGCGTGCATGCGTGCGTGCATGCGTGCGTGAGAGAATACACCTCATCTCCAACATGGACTCAATTTACCCCCCAATCAGTCACATCCTCCAAACACACACAAATAGTCACACATGTATGTCATGAATCTACACACACACACACACACACACACACACACACACACACACCCTGATCAGTTGGATTTCATTTGTGATTTCTGTCCTGATGACTGCTGGGTGTCTCTGTGATGTCATAAATCAATCATTTTCTCAGTGAATGAACGACCCTGGTTCCAGTCATTCACACCTGTCCGGTCCTGGTGGACCAACCAGGAGCCAGGAGCCTTCTGACAGGCTGATCGTCTTCAGGTCTGATGATTCTTCTGCAGGAACAATAAGAGTTCATCTGAAGGCTTCACGTAACACCACGCACAACTTCCTGTCATTCCACACATTCACAGCTGTGTGTGTGTGTGTGTGTGTGTGTGTGCGTGTGTGCGTGTGTGCATGTGTGCGTGTGTGCGTGTGTGTTGATTAAAGGCCTTCAATCAGGCTGAGAAATGGAAATCATCTGAGAACTGATGCTTCCTCCGGCTGCAGTGTCTGCGCGCGTGTGTGTGTGTGTGTGTGTGTGTGTGTGTGTGTGTGTGTGTGTGTGTGTGTGTGTGTGTGTGTGTGTGTGTGTGTGTGTGTGTGTGTGTGTGTGTGTGTGTGTGTGTGTGTGTGTGTGGATGAAAAATGTCCCCCTGCAGCTGCAAAGGTTCCGGTATTTGTAAAATGTAAGCTGTGATTTTGTGTGTGTGTGTGTGTGTGTGTGTGTGTGTGTGTGTGTGTGTGTGTGTGTGTGTGTGTGTGTGTGTGTGTGTGTGTGTGTGTGTGTGTGTGCGTGTGTGTGTGCGTGTGTGTGTTGGCATGAAGCGGATGTATAGGTTGTGTGTGTGTCCCACAGGTGTAAGGATGTACACTGGAGGTGTTGGTGGGTGGGGTGATAGATGTGTGTGTGTGTATGTGTGAGTGTGTGTTTTTCAGGATGTATGTTAGTGTGTATGCGTGTTTTTGCACCTTTCATCTGTGTGTATGTGTGATTGTGTGTGTGTGTGTGTGTGTGTGTGTGTGTGTGTGTGTGTGTGTGTGTGTGTGTGTGTGTGTGTGTGTGTGTGTTCACCCCAGCAGACTGTCGATGTGTGTCACACTGCTGCAGTCAGCAGACAGACACAAAGGTTGCTGGTTCAGTTCTCGGCTCTGTGGACCTTTGAGCCTCTGGTCGGAGCTGCTGGAGACCAAAGCAGGACTAAGAGAGTCCACATCAGACGGAGACTCATCAGGTGGACACAAACAGCACTGTGATGGGACAGCAGATGCTAACAGTTTCCCTCTGCTTTCAGTCTTTGTGCTAAGCTAGGCTAAACACGTCCTCTGTGCCGCACACACAGAAATCAAACAAACATCCAGCACTAGAGGAGACGAACACAAATATTACGCTAATGCTAATGAAAATATCAGCTAAAGAGCTAAGCTATCATTTGGTTTGATTATTCTGAGAAATATGTTTTTCTACAAACTCATTTATTTTCATTTCCCAAAAGAAGACAACGTTGTCAAATGTAATCATCTGTAAAGATCACTGATATCTGATCAATATGCTGCGTCTGAGCCGACATTTGATGCAAACACTCGTAGGTTTCCTCTCTCAGCCGACAGATTTCGTGTCACTGACTGAAAGCAGGTTCAACAGTCGCTGATGTTTGGAAGCTGCTGCTCTGCCACGTTAGCGCCGAGGCGTTAGCATCGAAGCCACAGCGCTAACGTAGCGTAGCGTGATCTCAGCTGAGCCTCCCTGCAGACAGAGCCGCTTTAGCAAACACTGATTCATATGTTCAGAAGTTGAGATGACAAATCATATTAATACCCCCCCCCATAAAAAAAAAAAACTTGCTAATGATCCCAAACAGGCCGTGCTTGGCTGCAGATCTGCAGCCGTTTGCCACCACTGATTCTCATCGTACCATCTCTCTCTGGAAGTGAGAAGTTGATTGGCTGTCAACAACTTTCCACATTTCTCTCTTTCCTGCATCCACACTGTTCTCCTGCAGCCTAATTAACACTAAATGTGCCACCGGGCAAAAGCAGAGCGCATGGCAATATTTGATTACATGAACAATAAATTACCATCAACAACGCGCTCATGAAGCACGCTGGAAATAGTGACAATGATAATTATGTACAGTTAAAACCACGGTGTCAGAGGGGGCGGTGAGGACAGGTAGAGCTGTAACACCGAGCTCGCTGTTATCATAATCACCCTTAACGAGGAGTCTGAGCGCTGCCAGGTCGTCTGCCGGCCAATTATACATGCACGTCAACAACACCTGAAGAGACGGCGCAGACGAGATAATGAGCCGACGCTTTATTAACTGTATGAACCTGGAAAAGTACAGAACAGGAGACAAAGACCAAACAGGACGACAGGTCCATCGACCAATTCGAGGTACGGTCAGTGACGTGGTGAATGTGTTCATTCATTCATCACTCTGAGCAAATCACTGCTGTCTACCTGCAGTACTTCATGTTCATCAGCTGAATACAGAAGTGAGTCTACAGGCTTCAGCTCCCAGGTGACCCTGAACTACCCAGAGTCACCTGAGAGCGAGGACAGGTAACGGGCTGAGCTCAGAGTCAGTGTCAGAGCTGCTGAGTGACAGAAGCTTGAACACCTGAAGTAGAAGGTTTTCATGTCCACCTGATTCTTACCTGGAAACTGATGTCCCTCTGTGCACTGACTCCTTCGATCAGGCTGTAAATGACCCGCTGAGCAGCGCCAGGCGCTTCCTGTCAGCGTGGACTCTCATTGGTTCTTGTTGGCTGTGGACGCTGAAGATGAAGACGTGTTTAATGGTGCCGGAGTTCGTAGTTCATAGAATAATCTGAGGATTTTCAGAGTTTTGGGGATTAGATGAGAGTTTGTGAACAGCTGTCGACGGCTGCGTTCCATATAAAACATTTCACCTGCAGATAAACACCTTTTTAACGAGCACTGTTTGTTTGTTTGTGTGGACAGAATACTGTTTGTTCTGTCAAAAGGCTTTTCAAAATAAAAGCACCACAGCTGGATTGCGTGCACAGCTTAAATACTTTTTGATTTCTGTTTTAATGTGTGAGCTCAGGGCCGGACAGGGACGCCTGAGGGCTGGAAGGCCTGAAAATGACTAAAATCAGACTACATTTAAAAACGACTTCCCCTGAAAAAACTTTGACTGAACAGAAAAAGACTTCATTGAATTTAAACTTGAGGCTGTTTTTATTATTTATTATTTATCTTCTTCACGTGTTGACCTCCATGATTCAGAGGAAGACTCTCCTCCTTCTTCTTCTTCTTCTTCTTGAGGAGGAGTAGTGAAACGCTGTCTTTTATTATATTCTATTCTTTCTTTTTCATCGTATTCTCTCCATTTTTCTCTCTCAGTCAATCCTTCTGTCATTTTTCTCTCTTTCTCTCTATTTTTGTTTTGCTCTTCTTCCTCCAGGCTTCGCCTCTTTTTCATCACGCTCTCTCCTCTTCCTCTTCTTCCTCACCTCTCATTCTATTTTTATCAGTCTTCCTCCACTCTCACCCTTCATCTCTCTCTCGCTCTCTTCTCCTTTCATTACCAACACATTTTTTCTTCTCGCTTCCTTATTTCTGGTTTTACTCTTCATTTTCTTTTTCATTCAAGAGTTTTTTCTTCCACCTTTTCTTTCATCTTTTATCCTCTTTTCTTTCATCTTTTTTCCTCTTTTCTTTCATCTTTTTCCTCTTTTCTGTCCATCTTTTCTTTCATCTTTTTTCCTCTTTTCTTTCATCTTTTTCCTCTTTTCTTCCCATCTTTTTCTTCCATCTTTTCTTTCTATCTTTTCTTTCCATCTTTTCTTTCTTTTCTTTCATCTCTTTTCTCTCATCTGTTTTCTTTCTCTTTTCTTTCCATTCTTTTCCTTCCAGCTTTTCTTCTATTTTTCTTTCCATCTCTTTTCTTCCTGTCTCTTTTCTTTCCTTTGTCATCTCTTCTTCCAGCGCTCCTCTCTTTAATCTCTCCTGCTGCCTTTTGTTTTTTTCTTTTTCCTTTTCTCACCATCATTTCTTTTTTTCACACATTTCCGACGTCATGCTCCTTTTGTTTTCATCTCTCCTCATCCTCAGCAATCCTGCTTCCTCTTCCTTCCTTCCTTTCTGTCCTCTTTGTTCTTGCCATCAGTTGCTTTTTCTCCTCTTCCTCAGACTTCCCATCCTCAGCTCTTCTGAGTGACGTCACTCTTTGTTTGTATTTCTTCATCTTCATCGTCCTCACAGCTTGCCGCCTCCATGTTGCTGGTTTTGTCTCAAAGACAGTAACAGTATTGATTTGGAGGACGTGCAGTGAATCGATCACATCGATCGCTCTCGTGAATCGAAGCCTCTGAGTTCAGATGAAGGGAAATATTCAAACATTCAGTTATATTTCACAAACATCCACCAGCTGTTCAGCCACAGAGTGATTTTCTTTGCCTTCCAGTGTTTTATTATTTCACCAGGACAAAGCAGACGTGGCTCACGGTCGGCTCCTGACCTTCTTCTTCTTCTTCTTCCAGCTTTTATTGTCCAACAGTTTGAGTTTGTGTCCTTCCTGTTTCGACAGGGTGGAGGAACCTCAACACCGCCGACGCCTCTGGGCCGGACCCGTCACAGCATCAGAGCTGGACCTCAGCGACGCCGCCGGGCGTCTCGAGGACTTTAACTCCTGCTGTTGTGTTGTACATATTTTGATCAGTTCTTTTTATTTCTTACTGCTGTGCCACTTTTATTTCATTTTATTCATTCTGATTGAAAACGTCTGAATATTTGTTCCCTCTCTGTGTGCAGCGTTCATCCAGCCTTTCTGCTCGTGATGGCGTGTTTGTGGTGCTGTCATACGTCAGTTCAGAGCTCAGGTGTCCACATACTTTTGGCGCCTCCTCTCGTGGATCCTTTCAGAAATAACCTCCATCTTCTTCCTCGTCAGCGCTGTTCTGTTTTGTTCCGTCTCTCTCTTCACCAACACGTTTTCAGGCTCCCGTCTTTCTTTTCTCTCTCTTCTGACACATTTTGCCTTCCCTCTCTCTTCTGTCAGGACACACACACACACACACACACACACACACGCAGCGGAGGTGAAGTCGAGAGGCTTGTCTTAGCGTGCCATCTGTCCTCGGCGCTGACGTTGGCTCTAATTACTGCGTCTCCCCTGGCTAATGCTGCCTCATTAGGCCGCCGGAGCATGTGCAGCCGACACAAGCGCCGCCGAGAATTTGCACCAGGAAACGCGAGCTCGAGCCATTATGGGATCAGGAAATCTGTCTGGTGCGACAGGCAATTCACACCAGCGGCTAAACGCTCATTTTGCTTCTCTCCCTCGCTCTCTGTAATCCTTCCTCTCTCTGTCATGCTCTCTCGCTCCTCTCGTCTGGCTTTGGAAACCATTTTCGGAGGCCCGAGTCCAAGCACCAAAACAAAGGAGTCAAGAAGGAGTCCAGCTCCAAGAGGGACGGAGACGCACATGAATTCAGCACAGAGCCGGTACCATGACAAAGACTCTCTGTGACCAGAGACGCCAGCTGACTTTAACTCAGTTAGCTGAAGCTACGCTAACGCCTGGCCTGTAATGCTACAATGCTAGTTAGCTGGCTATGCTAACGTTTGTTTGGTTCTTTACAGTTTGTGTTTCTGCTTTAAAGGCTGAAAAAATGCTGCTAACAGTTTGGTTCCTGTCTTTTGTTTCTATGTTTTGTTTCATGGACAGTGTTGGAGTGACTGAACGTGAGCCTGTTCGACAGGCCAACGGAGAGGACGGACTGATGGGACGTGTCTGAAGGTGGGACGTTACGGTGCGGCCTGGAGGCTCGACGTGCAGCAGCTGCAGGCGTGCGTTGTCCTCCGCCGTGTTCTCATGGCGGCCTGCCGCCACCCCGTACGTCAGCCGTGCTCTGAGTGGGAGCTCTGTGGCTTCGCTGCAGGACGTTCAGGACACAAATCACTCTGACCGCCCGTGGCTGGTGGGACCCTGTCAGGTATCAGCTCATAATGCGTAGAAGAATTCCATCATTTCATCGTGTTCACGGTTGGAAATTCAATTGAATATGTGAGAATTTGTTTTCGTCTGGTTTGGAGCTTGGAGCCTGCAGGTCGGCCTCACGGGGGACAAATCAACACCTGCCAAAGCCAAACGCCGTTTCCAGGTTGTAAATGAAGCTTTTGGAGCTTCTCGTCTTTTAAAGCGAGCAGAGTGTCTCTCGGCTGTCTGTCGAGTGAGACGTGAGTCCCTGCAGCTCTTCACATGAATCATCCACACGCTGCGAGATAAAGATCTCCAGCCTTTATCTGCTGTCTGTGTTGCGGTTTGCTCGCTCTGACAGCAGTAAATCTGTGGAAATCTATAATTGCAGTTTTTCAGCGACAGACGTCTGGTGTCAGTAACTGTAAACGCTGTCTGAGGTCTTTGTTTATGGGAGATGTTCACGACAAGCGCTGCGGCGGCTGGTTAACCAGAAACACAACAAAAGAGCAGGAGAGGTTTATGACCCGACGGCAGATGAGAGGAGAGACGAGCTCAGGAGGAGAGGCGTTAGTCACGTGGTCGAGGAGGCGCTTCTCAGCTTTCTACGCGAGCGCACAACATTTACTGGAGTGACACGAAGGCCCGGAGCTCGTGTGCAGCGTTTACATTCAACACTTCAGGTCATTATGAGTGTTTACTGGCTTTCAAACGACGGCAACAGGTTTCAAATCAAACCCACAGAAATCTGAACAAACGCCGTCGACACAAACAGAACGTCTCTGCTGCGAGATGCGAAGCAGGCGCAGCCGAAAGAACCAAAGACGAAGAACTTACATCATCGTCACGTTCGGCTTCGGACAAGAAGCAGCAGCTCAGTGGGGCCATCTCTGAGGCAGCGACCTTTTCAGGGAGGAAGGAAGTGAAGAAGAAGAAGCCATTCAGCATAATGAGCGCTGTCGTTTAGCTCACACAGGCTCTGAAGTACTCCGTACTGCGTACTCTCTGAGTACTCTCTCAGTACTTTCTGAGTTCCTAGAAGCTGAAAATTCTAATTGAATCACGGACTATCTTCCATTTTTTCCAACACAAACACAGCTCAGCCAAAAAGATAACACCTCTCTGCATCAAGACACACTCTCCTTGTGATTAGAAAGTATTCCCTGGTGTCGTTTATCACATATGTTCGTTATCCCTCATGAAGAACTAATGGAGGTGGTTTGAAGACGATGGCCAACTAGGCTGCTGACCAACTTCAGCCTGTGCCAGAACTCGCTATACTGCTCATGTATCGATGTATGATTTCACTTCTCGGCACTAAAATAACTATTGTCGCTCGTTTTCTGCAGCTTTGTGTCTGCATGAGAGCGTTCACGTCACCCGAACCGTCCGTGAGTTTAAGACCTGCATCAGCACAGTCTGATCACGCCGGTCCAGAAAACGAGCCTCGAACGTGAATCCAGCCGAGCCAACAGGCACAAAGTCCAGACAGAAGACTGCTTTCTCCTCCTCGATCACCTTCAGTCACTTCATTCAGATCATCAGGAGCACAAGCAGCTGACGGCAGGAAGAGGCCAGTATGGATGAAGATGATACGGATCATTTGATAGATCTGAAGTTCATAACTGACGTAAAAATATCATTAATCATTGTTCTGGAGCCAATTTCACTTTTACAGACTTCATACCTGAACACAGCCATTAAAAACCCATGAAATGATCTTAAAATGACGTTTTATATGATGATGATGTTCGTTGTTGAACGTGCAGCTCAGCAGATCACCGATCAGGATCACCGTCAGAGACCTCGACCCTGAAACCAGTTCAGCCAAACTGAAACATCCTTGCCGCTCGGCCAAACGCCCACACAGACGCCTCGTCCCAAAATCCTCCACGATCTGTCCCCACACTCCGCCGTCCACTCGTCTGAACGGAAGGCCAAATCCAGACCGACGCCCACGCCGCCACGTCAGGCCAAAGCGGGCCAAACTCCCACCGCCGCCGGCATCCTCGGACCTCGGCCGCTTCCCACGTCCGACCACATCATCTGGGAGGAAGCTGGGCTCTTACCGCCGTCGTCTGTTCGGGTCAGACCTCAGACACCCACCACGAGAGGAGGGGACGCGCAAATTATCCCTCCAAACGGCGAGAACAATGGAAACGTGCTGATCCAAAAATGTAAAAATCCCTGGAAAAACAAAAAAGACACCTACACTCATGATTAATGGTATGAAATTAACGCCGCCTGTAAAAAGAGATTTGGAAGATAAAATCTGAAATAGGCTGGAGGAGAAACTGGTGCATGGAGGATGTAAAAGGAAGCAAAAGTTTTCCTTCCTGGTGCCTCTTTCTGCTGAATTTTACTGACATCTGATGCAGAGATGACGACAGTGAACGCAGCCTGATTCACTGCTTTGAATACCCTGACAAACCGTCGTTTACGAGCTGTCCTGCGCTCTCCGTCCGGCTATTTTTAGGAGATTCGGCGGCAGATGAATAAGACTTGTGCAGCAGGTGGAGGGTGAAATGTCACCTCGAGGCCCGCTCGCTCAGATCGGCTTTGTGCTGCGTTTCTCGGGGAAGAAGTGACTGGACGTTCGTCATTGTGTTTGCAGCCGGCCGTTGGCGAGCGGGAGCCGGTCCAGCCATCTTGTGTGGAAAATTTCGGACTGGGCACGAGCCGGCCATCTGCAGCTCCAGGCCTTCAGCAGCCAAACGCAGAAACACTTCAGCTACTGGAGGAAAGCAACGGCACGAGCGTCTCTCTCACATTCTGGAAGGACGCGATCACAGAGTCCTTACGCTCACGGATGGAGATGAGGTTCTGGGACCTGGACGGCGGCGTCTCTGCTCTGCTTTTCAAACAAAAATCCAAAAAGTCAACTTCTCACAAACAGCCTGTTTTCAGCCGATCTGAGAGGCTTTTTAAAGAGTCTATTCAGCTGGAGGAGGAGGAGGAGACGTAAGGGAAGACTTCATCCTTCAGTTCAGCACAAACACCTGGAGATACGAGCTTTTCACTGTGCCATCTGAAAAGTAACTCGTAACTAAAGCCGTCAGACAAATGTAATGGAGTAAAAAGCAGAAGACCTTTGACCTTTAACCTCACGCTCTCTTCTGTCTGCTGTTCTTAAATTTAAAAAAAAACTGATCCTCTCCTGAAAACCGTTTCCTCCATTGCTGACTCACTGTCCCACCCTGACTTCCTGTTTCAACAGGAAGTGCATCACAGTAAGGAAGTGATGCTTTGAAATGATTGACAGACACTGTTAATCCTGATGTTTACCCAGAATCCTCTGGGCTTCACTGTTTGTCTGCAGATTGAAGCTCACGCTGGTGTTTGATGAACTCTGATTGATCCTGTGACCTCTGATCACACCCATCGATCCTCATCGTCCGCAAAGATAAAAAGACTTCATCTGAAATCTGGTTTGGAGCAGAAACAGTCCGCAGACATCAGAGGAGGACGACGTCAAACAGGATGAAGATCTGATTGCTCTGCTTGTCATTAGCTGGTGAACCTCTGGACATCTGATTGGTCATTAGATTCTGTTCCTCGTCTTAAACAGGAGCCACACACGTTCTGACACGTTCTGCAGGTAAACTACACAACAAGTGAAAACACACCTTTTCTCAGCCCGACTGTGAAATTCCTCCATCTTGTTTTTCCTCAGACTTCAGGTAGAGTGGCGTGTGAATCGCACAGCGCGGCGGCGAAGCTCGAACACTCTTTCCTGTTGTTCAGAAGACGGTCGGGGAGGGAGGTGACATCATCTCTACACCTGAGGTGGCAGAGCTGACACCTCCGTCTTTCAAACAGGTGAGAAGGCACAAACAATCCAGAGCTCCTAATGAGGACGGCTGTCGGTCTCAAGCCGCCGCAGATCCGTCTTCTCCGTCTGTGCAGGTGTGCTTTTACAGGTGTGTGCGTCTGATTTACCAGCTTTACATTAACGGACAAGAATCTGCAGGAAGCAGATTAATGAGCTTTTCTGTTTGCTTCACTGCATCGGCTCAGTGTGAGATGTGACTTCTGAGTGAGGATGGAGGCTTCAGCTGATCGATGGATGGAGACCTGCTGACCCAGCACACAGTCTGGGACCAGTACGATGAGCATCAAAGACCAGTAAAGGTGCCGAGTTCAGCCTGAGCTCGTCAGAGGACGCAGAGAAACACATGAAGAACAAGAAGAACATCAGCGTGGAACGTCGTCTGACGTCTGAGCGAATGCATGGATGAAGATCAGAGGTGATGATGATGAAGATCAGAGGTGATGATGATGAAGATCAGAGGTGATGATGATGAAGATCAGAGGTGATGATGATGAAGATCAGAGGTGATCTGCTCAGGAAGTGAAGTCACACGGAATGATTCACCAACAACAATGAAAGCATGAAATCCACTCTGAGAATGTGTAATCTGCACATGCTGATTTCAGCGTATATTACACACACACACACACACACACACACACACACACACACACACACACACACACACACACGCTGTAACAGTTTGAATTTACCAGCTCCACATAAACATCCTCATTATCATACAGCGTGTGTGTGAAGGAACCAGCACTGAACAGGTGATGAAGAGGAGGAGGTGAGAGGGTTTCAGGTGTGCTTTCAGCTGGCTGTTCTTTAAAGCTCAGAGCAGGTCGCAGCTACACGTGTCCTCGTTTATGAGGACAGAGACATCAGGTGAGACAATGGACAATTCGTCTCAGGTGTCTCAGTTGACATGTTTAAAACAGCAGTGTCTTCGTGTCCACTCGTCTGTCTCCTGAAGGCTCTGTGAGCTAGCAGCTAAACATGCTAACTTGCTAGCACTACCACTGCACCTGCAAGCTAACCTGGTAGCACTTTTACTGCGGGTTTACTGATGTTTGCATGCTGACAGCGCCATGCTAACAAAGAGCTGCTACGCTGAGAGACAAACACGCTGCGTCACAATAAGAGGCCTGCTGATTGAAGGCTTTTAATGTGAAGTGGCTGTCGTTGCAGTGGAGATCAAGTTACAGACGCTGGCGTCCTCGCTGCGTTGCGTTTTGTTCGTGAGTGTGACGGGAATGGCGGACCCTGCCACAAACAGCTGAAGATAAAGAGGGAACGGCTGAATCCGAGCGCCCTGAATGGCGGCAGATGAAAGCATCACTGACGGGTGTGTTCTTCATGTCTGTCAACACTGGATTTGAAAATAAGGGAAATTTCCCGGCGCCTCACCCTGGATCGTCCCGCCCCCCTCACCACCGTCCACACCCCCCACCATTTAGACAGGGGAATCCTAAAACCACCAGGAGCTGCTTTAAACTGTCAGAGCGACAGGGATTAACTCATTCCTCGTACCTGACTGCAGTCAGGTGGTCAGACAGAGGAACCATGAACCCCTCCCCCCGCCACACCTGTACCTGTACGCCATCAGTCTGAACACGCTGGATCAGCTGGTAAAACATGCAAATATCAGGGATATAAAACCTTCAATTCCCACAAACAGTCGCCAAGACTTCGCCCGTCTCCCCGGTCAGGACTTCCTTTAATTGGAGCGGCGGTGCTGCGGGAGCTCCAGGCGGCCGGTCGCTTCCTCCCTTTCTTTTCCTGCGTGCTCGTCGTGCTGCGTTCCTCCCTCCACCCACCAGCTCGGCTCGGCGCTGCCTCAGAATCTGTTTCACTCGCTAAATTGGCTCCTCAGACACCCTTCCCCTTCTTCCCCATCTCTCATTTAAAAAGTGAGAAATTATAATTATCTGAATTATGCTTTTAATGATGCGTTAATTAGAGTCATGGAGTGAGATTAGCCTACGAAGTATTACTTGTGAAATCCTTCCAGATTCATGCGAGCTCGTCGTTCAGGCGGAGAGGAGGGAGAGGGAGAGGGATGTTTCTGAGCTCGGTGATTAGCGCACCAATAAATAACAGAACAGATTGCGGTGCATATGCTTACGATTACAACTTTTAAACCAACGCTTTAAACTCACACCGACTGTCTCGTGCTGGCAGGAGCTTTCTGTACCAACAGCCCAGTCGCTTCTGTGCAATTCTCACCAAATCTGAACTATTATTATCCTGCGAGGATGGAAGTGATCTCAGCTTCACTGCGAGCTGAACCATCGCCGCAGAGCGTTTGGAAAACTGAGCTGCTGCTCGTCTTCAGGTTTCCGTCCTCTGTGATGTGAGAGTGCTGCTCGAGCTCGTCGTCCTGTTAAACACACTCGTGCTTTTAGCCTCTTTTAGCTCAGCGCTGGTGGAGACCAAAGCAGAGCTGAAAGGACTTCATGATTTCAGCGCGTCTGTCGTTTTTTGACCAATAGGAGCCCAGAGTGTTCCTCACCTGTAGACCAGGTGAAGTGAGAGAGCAGGCAGAATCATACGCGGCGCTTCAGACACCATATTTGTCCACATTCTTCTTCCTTCTGCTGTGCCGCCTTCCTGATGACATCACACATGTTGTAGAAGGACGGAGAGCTGCGATTGGTCAGGGAAACACACCTGTCGCGTCTCTGAGACGAGTCTGGCTGTAATCTGACGGAGCATCAACAGCTTCACGAGGTCTGACCTCCACCTTAGCTTCAGTCGCTCAGCTGCAGATGGTTCAGAGCTCCGTGTTTTACCTGTGATCCTACACCTGTGTGTTCTCAGCCCGTTCTCACATTCAAGATATGAATTTATTGATTTCACGCCGGGCGAAGTCAGATGTTACAGGCAGCAGAAATAAAAAGAGACAAAGAAGAAAGAAGAACAAATAGACAATAAAAAGGGAAACAGAGTAAAATCAACCATATATGTATATATATGTATAATATATACAAAGAGAGCAAAAAAACATGTTGCATTGAGTATTCAACCTGCACATAATAATAATAATAATAATAATAATAATAAAGTTTATTTGTATTGTACCTTTCATACAGGAGCTGTGCTTTACACATAAAAACAGATAAAAATGATGCAAAATAAGATTGAAAAAAGCATGAAAATAAAAAAAAGACAATGCATAAAAACAATAAATAAAATATCATGATCTAAACAGAACAGAGACGAATCAGGACGACAGGATGGACATAACAACTGATAAACAGATATAGACGATCAAATCCAGTGTAGGAAATGTTAAACATCATTAACACGGTGGTGCAAACAGCAGGTTTGTGGTCTGACCCAAATGAAATGAAAAGCAGTGAAACAATAAACTGAATGTGTCAATCAGTCCGTGATGTTTGCTTTGTTTTTTCAACGATGAATCTGGTTTATTGGACTTCTGGTTTCCGTCCGTCACTTGTCAGTTTTAGCGTCGCCGCCGTCATAGAAAGGAGAAACCTGAGCCGGTGGGACCGTTTAGAAACACACCAACAGTTTACCCAAATGATGGAAACCACAGTGACGCGCTCCCAGAGCTCAGCCTTTAACCACGGCGTCTGTCACCTGCTCTGACGGCATGATGGAGGAAATAATGTCCACACAGACACAGGCTGGGGTTATTCTTTACGGAGAAGCGTCCGGAGGACAGTGGGACAGCAGCTTGACAGTCAGACGGAGGGTTTGCTCATCGTGTGGCGCAGAAGAAGAAGAAGAGCTTCAGCTTCACTGTGGCCACGTTTAAGTGTGGGATAATCTGTGAATCGCTTTGTTTCTGGCAAACGCCGGCCGCCATTCGTTCACTCCCTCTGTGTTTGTCTGCAGAGACAAACAGAAAGGAAACCCAAAGCAGTTTACTGGCTCGCTGCACGTATGTAAAACATGTGTGGCATTATTAGCCTCCTCGTTCCAGTCAGCTCCTCACATTTACATGGGGGGGGGGCGGGGGGGGCGCTCCTTTCTCAGCCAGAAACCTTGGCTGTTAAACAGGGTTAATGCCTCCATTAGTGCTGAGTCTGCTCGTGTCCGGCAGCATGAAAATGAGCCGCTGGTTTCTTTGTGCGCGAGGCGTCGTCGTGTTGAAACAGGACAGACAAACGAGCCGCAGCACCGTCTGAAACACGTTCGAATCCTGAAGCACGAAGCTCCAATCAGTCACAGTCAGCAGGCATTCTCCAGAAAACACCTTCACTCACAGACAAAATGACACTCCAACACAAAACCTGCTGGAGTGAAGCTCGTCCACGTCACTGAGACAGACGTCAGGACAGACGGCATCAGGACAGACTGCGTCAGGACAGACCGCCTCAGGACAGACCGCCTCAGGACAGACCAGGTCAGGACAGACTGCCTCAGGACAGACTGCTGTCAGGACAGACCAGGTCAAGACAGACTGCTGTCAGGACAGACTGCGTCAGGACAGACTGCGTCAGGACAGACCAGGTCAGGACAGACTGCCTCAGGACAGACCGCCTCAGGACAGACCAGGTCAAGACAGACTGCTGTCAGGACAGACTGCGTCAGGACAGACTGCGTCAGGACAGACCGCCTCAGGACAGACCGCCTCAGGACAGACCAGGTCAGGACAGACTGCCTCAGGACAGACCGCCTCAGGACAGACCAGGTCAAGACAGACTGCTGTCAGGACAGACTGCGTCAGGACAGACTGCGTCAGGACAGACTGCCTCAGGACAGACCGCCTCAGGACAGACCAGGTCAGGACAGACTGCTGTCAGGACAGACCGCGTAAGGACAGACGTCGTCAGGACAGTCCACATCAGGATGTCCTCGAGTTAAACTCAGTCTGGATTCAGGTTTTGTGATGAACCAGGTGACTCTACAGGATCCTGGTTCAGAAGCTTTTGCTGGTCCGTGTACAGTCAGTACTTAGAGCCTTGATGGTGGCGGGGTCCGCCACACCATCCTAAGGCTCAGGGCTTCACAGGAAGCGCCGCAGTCTGATGTGGACGAGCTCTCACATCCTTGAACGCACAGAGCTCAGATCAGCTCACGGCCTTCAGTGAGCGATGACGACAGCCCTTCTCTTCCTCGGCTGGCCCGTCCAAACGGACCGTGCAGCGGACATTTGGGTAAAGCTCGTCTGTAATAACACCGGCCGGAGCGCTTTGAATCCGAGGCGGCCATCTTCACTCAGCCGCCGTGACGCTTGCTCGCTCGCTCGCTCGCTCGGTGTTTAGGGCCTGGCGATGAGCCGCGGGAACTCTCTGTCCAAACCCCGCCAGGGAAATCAGCCTGCTAATTTGCAGGATGTGCCGTCCTCCCCCCAGTTTAAGCATGCATGGCTGCAGCTAAACAAGCCGGGGGGGGTCAGAAAAAGGCTCGCTTTCAGCGTCTGAAAAGACGAGCCGGATAACGAGGCCTCCTCTTAACCTGCTGCTGCCTTTTAAACAAATCAGCCCAGCACAGGGACGAATGTCTGTCCTGCAGAGGACGAGACGGCGGGACACGAGTTTCACGTTCGTTAACCGACGTGAAGGAAATCACGTTCAGCGAATATGAAACCGAGTCAGCAGCGTCCTCCTTCCTCTCTCCTCATCATCTTCACGTCTTTACACCGTTTGTGCTCTAACAGGATGAAGGCCGCCGACGTTTCTAATCCCACTGCTGTGTGTGTGTGTGTGTGTGTGTGTGCGTGCGTGTGTGTGTGTGTGTGTGTGTGTGTGTGTGTGTGCGTGCGTGCGTGCGTGTGTGTGTATTCTTAAAAATACTTTTTAAATATTTATCTTTAATATAAAGATATTAATCTTCTACAAGGATCATTGTCAGACAGTGATGATGGTGATGATGATGATGCTGATGATGAAGATGATGACGATGATGCTGATGACGGTGATGATGATGATGATGCTGATGATGAAGATGCTGATGATGATGCTGATGACGGTGATGATGATGATGACGACGATGATGTGATGATGGAGATGATGACAGTGATGATGATGGTGATGAAGATGATGATGCTGATGATGAAGATGCTGATGATGATGCTGATGATGAAGATGCAGATGATGCTGATGATGACGACGATGATGTGATGATGGAGATGATGACAGTGATGATGATGGTGATGAAGATGATGATGCTGATGATGAAGATGCTGATGATGATGCTGATGATGAAGATGCTGATGATGAAGATGCTGATGATGAAGATGATGATGCTGATGATGAAGATGCTGATGATGAAGATGCTGATGATGAAGATGCTGATGATGAAGATGATGATGCTGATGATGAAGATGCTGATGATGAAGATGCTGATGATGATGCTGATGATGAAGATGCTGATGCTGATAACGATGATGATGATGCTGTTTTCCAGGTTCGGCTCTCAGCTGCAGCTCGTCGCCGTGCAGCTCAGTGTTCACGTCTGTTGTCGGAGACGTCAGCTGGTTCCTCGTCAAACGGCGAGCGCGTTCACGCCATTTGTCGACTCTTCGTCTCCTGAAGCCCGATCAGCAGATTCAGACGTCACAGCAGCTTCTGTTCTTCAGAGCGGGAACATGCTCATTTTAACAGCTTCATTTGGTTTTATTAAACATGAATTTTAAATGTAGAGACAGCAGAGACTCGTAGATCTGCTTCCTGCCAACAGAAACTGACGATCACGTTCGAGCCAACGTGTTTCTTCAGGTTATAAATCAGCAGCATCGGACGCCAACTTCCTGTCATCGCTTCTTTCACTGTTTAGAAACAACCACCACCAGCAGTGGAGCACCAAGATTACTGTCGACTATAAAAATGAGGTGATTGACGCTCGTTGAAACGTTAATCTCAGTTTATTGATGTTACCTGACGACAGAAAAACAAAGCTGAGTCTCTGACATCACCTGCATGGCGACATTTGGCTTCACTGAGTCTTAAACTTAACGATTACACGTTGTTTCAAGTCTGCAGCCAAACCCTGAGACAGCAGCGGCGGACGTTTAACGGCTTAATGCTGCTGCTGACGATGCTGCAGCGCGACGATGAAGATGACGAAGATGAGGATGACAAGGATGACGGGTTTGATGTTTCACGATAAAAAAAAAAATAGAAAATCCAAAAACCGCAGAGGCTCCACGAAACACTTCCACCTCGTTAAGGTTTGTGTGTCTGATCACCTGACGAGCGAGCTGCAGCCTGGATGTCACTGTTAGCACGTTAGCTTCGTTTGCTGCTGCAGGTTTTGAAATGTTTCTTCTTCATCATCATCATCATCATCATCACAGACTCAGGTGCAGCCTGAGGATCGGGTGCTTTAAGACCTTTGGTCTCTGAGGAGGAGCAGGTCCGGCCCGGTCTTCCGGTCCCCCTTCAGGTCCTGGTTTGGGATTTCTTTGTGCTGCTGCTCTGCTGTATCTCTGCTGCAGCTTCTGTTCCGTTTCCTCTCGTCTGTTGTTTTCTTTAACCGTCACGATTTTAGTTTCCGGCGGCGTTCACCTTCTCCAACACCTTTATTGGTGCCTAATTGCAATTCCTCAGACACTGTTTTAGTCATTTATTAGAGTTAAATATAAGCTGTGCAGTCAGGCTGCGTGACTGTCTTCATCAAACCTGCTAATTGTTGCAATATTCAATTTTCCTTTGTCTTAAATGTGATTAGCACCCAGCTGGAGTCAATGAAACCAAACATTATTTACACGTTCGTTTTGGGCGCAGAAGCCTGAATATTCACCTTCAAACCTGCAGGATCTGTTTCTCTCTCAATCTAACACTTTGTTTCCGCCGTCGGCCCAGAATAGAGAAGAAATCTAACGAGTTACCGGGACTCCCTCCTGCTGAACGTGCTGCCTACCAACAAAGAAGAAGAACCAGAGAAGAAGAAGAAGAAGAAGAAGAAGAAGAAGAAGAAGAAGAAGAAGAAGAGCCCACTCTGGGTGTTAAAACGGCTCGAGGGCCTGCAGCAACACGACAGCGGCCGCCGCCTGCTGAAACGCGCCGACTGGAGGTCCCGTTGTTTTTCTCTCTTTTCCTGCACAAGCTTATTTAAATGAGCCGTGCCCCCCCACCCCCCGCCCCCCTTCTAACATTAATTAGCACAGTGCTACCTTGCTCAATATTTGGTAACAGAGCCACCGTCGGCGGATGCAGAAATTTGCAGGATTTGGCTTTTAATTGGGTGCAGGAGAGCACAGGTGCGCTAACGAGGAGAAAAGGAGCTCATTTGAATAAAAATCGTCCTGTTTATGGGGGGGTGGAGGGGGGGTGGGGGGATTTAATTAGCAGCAGTGAGGTTAATGGTGACAGGCTTCGTAGCTTCCAGTGCAGCAATTTGTTCTGTGATTGAACCTTTTATTCCAGTTTGTGAAACTCTTCAAGACGTGTTTACAGGATCAGACGAGCTGCCCGCCATTTACTGCAACACACACACACATACACGCACGCACGCACACACACACACGCACGCACACACACACACACGCACGCACACGCACACACACGCACGCACACGCACACACACGCACGCATGTACGCACTCAGCTCACCTGCACAGAATCAGTACTTAACCTGAGCCAAACGTGTCAACAAGGAGGAAAGAATGAAACTGGTGTGTAAAAATAATCAGAGGACATAAAAGACGCTCGTCAAAAAGAGACGTCTGTCCAACTGAAACACTGCTCACAGTCAGCACACAGAGGAGCGTCCTTCATCGTTCAGCTTCCTCCTAAAGACTCCTCTTCAAACTGGATGTGATAGAAGTGAAATATGAACGTTGAAAACAGGAAATGTGAAGGCATTAAGAGTTTCCCTCCTTCCTTCCTTCCTTCGCTCCCTCCTTCCTTCCCTCCTTCTTCCTTCCTTACCTCCCTCCTTCCTTCCTTACCTCCCTCCCTCCTTCCTTCCTTCCTTCCCTCTTTCCGTCCCTCCCGCCTTCCTTTTCCTTCCCTCCTTCCTTCCTTCCCTCCTCCCTTCCTTCCCTCCTCCCTTCCTTCCTTCTGTCCCTCCTTCCTTCCTTCCCTCCCTCCTTCCTTCCCTCCTTCTTCCTTCCTTACCTCCCTCCTCCTTCCTTCCTTACCTCCCTCCCTCCTTCCTTCCCTCTTTCCGTCCCTCCCTCCCTCCTTCCTTTCTTCCTTCCTTCCCTCCCTCCTTCCTTCCTTCCCTCCCTCCCTCCTTCCTTCCTTCCTTCCTTCCCTCCTCCCTTCCTTCCTTCCCTCCCTCCTTCCCTTTCTCCTCCTTCATTCCCTCCCTCCTTCCTTCCTTCCCTCCCTCCCTCCTTCTTTCCTTCCTTCTTCTTCTTCTTCTTCGGTGGTAATCATAAACAGCGGTTCTTTGCACCGGCTCACCTTTAGAAATGATGTGTTTAAAGCTTCATTTTGGCTCGTGTGTGTGTCGTAATGAGCCGTTTTTGTTTGTGGGGAAGTCGAGCTGAACCTGAGGCGTAACGTTAGAACACCTCCCACATCTGCATAAAGCTGCAATTAGTGTGTGTTGTGAAACAAGTGTCAGAGACAAAGGCCCAAAAAAACCACCTCCCCCATGACAGCAGCCACCTCCGCCCTCAGCTCATACCTCCACCTTTCCTCAACGCCTTCAGCCTCAGACTGCAGCACAAAGTCTGCTCGTGTTTACAGCTGAAAGGAACAGGAAGTTTGATCTGATGCTGCGTTCAGAGACCGCCGGCCCTTCTGGCCTTCAGGAAAAATGATCATCTACATTGTTAACAGGGTGAATTAAATGTGTCTAAACAGAATAGAAACAATGAGACGTGAACTGAGACATGCATGTGAAGGCTTGATTTACTGTTTAGGCTTTCCGCCTCCTGACGGCTGCCGGCTCCTCAGTGCTTCGTGACGATGTTCTGATCGTCCTTGTTCACGGTGCTGAGTCTGCAGACACACCTGAACCCAACACTAAGAACTTAAGACGTATTAAGACATAAACACTCCAGGGACAGCGTGTGTTTTTGGCTTTTGCCTCTAACAGCCTGTCGGACTTATGGGGTTCAGGTCCAATGGGACATTTTTTGGACTCTTGGTCTTTCAGAAGGCTGCACGGTGGCGCAGCAGGTAGTGCGCGTGCCTCACAGCAAGAAGGTTGCCGGTTCGATCCCCAGCAGGGCTGTGTGAAACTTCTGTGTGAAGTTTGCATGTTCTTCCCGTGCATGCGTGGGTTCTCTCTTACATGTGGCCCTGCAATCGGCTGGCGACCGGCTCAGGGTGTACCCCGCCTCTCGCCCATTGTAGCTGGGATAGGCTCCAGCCCTCCGCAACCCCGAAAGGGATAGGCGGTATAGATAATGGATGGATGGATGGTCTTTCAGAATAAAGGCTGTAGGAGTCAGAGTCAATGTCCACTGATGTGAGTCCTTCAGAAGACATGTCTGTCTCAAACTTAGAGGCTCTGTAGGTGTCAATGGCTGATCCGACTGTCTGTCTGCCTTGTGGTGGTACTTTTAGAATGACTGCTCCTGTTGAGGACCCTTCGGGCTCCACCTGGCTCTTTAAAGCTGGCGTTGTTCCAGTGGCTGACACAGATGGAGGTGATCGCAGCAGGTGAGGACGGCAACTATTTGTTTATGTAAAGCTAAATACTTTCTATTTCTGGGAATCCAAACCGTCACCTTCCCTTTCATAAAAACCACAAAAAGAGTCTTTAGTTTGTTGTCAGCAGGAGACCCTGAACAGCCAACCTGCGCCTGCAGCTGCTTACCTGTGTGGGATCACCTGTGCAGACTTGTATCAGAGGTAAATTAATGACAGAGGACAGTCCGATCGGCAGCTTTTACTATGACATCACGCTCAGATCGCCGCAGGGTTCACCAGGAAGCGGATGCCAGTTAGGAAGCTGTCCAATCATGTTCACCGGTTTCCTCGCAGCTGTAATCAGCTTTCACTCCCTTTCATGTTTCTGTTCAGCCTTTGAGCTTCAGCGTTTCTACACGACGCGTTCGATGGAGTCAGTCACTGTAGCCGCTGTGGAAGAAGTATTCACTGAAGTAAAAGCGCCAATACCCCGATGTAAAAATACTCCATTACAAGTGAAAGTCCTGCATTTAAAATCCTGCTAATATCAGCAATGTGTACTTATGGTGTCAAAGGTAAAGTATTTATACAAATAAAACAGAAATATGTAAAGTTTGGTGTGGAAGTGGAAGGTGACAAAGGATCGAAGGATCGAATCAAAGGAACTTGTGTTTACCTGTCGTTTCTGTGCCAGTTGGTCCTCCAGGTGTTTACAAGTCTGACTGCTCTTCAGCCAAATTCACGGGTATCTATGAGTCTCAGCACCTTCAGGTGTGGATGGCAGAGCGTGAAGGTCGGCATTAAAAGCTTGAGACTCTGCAGAGACGTCTGGAGAACTTTAGATTGTGTTTATCAGTAGTTTCTGTCCACTCACAAAGGAAGAGCTAAAGCCTCAGACTGACTGCGGTATCTGATTGGCTGGTTGGACTGTCCATCCCACTAACCTCCTCCTGCTTTTAGAATAGCTAACACTTCCATAGCTAACTACATCCATAGCTAACACTTCCATAGCTAACTACCTCCATAGCTAACTACATCCATAGCTAACTACATCCATAGCTAACACTTCCATAGCTAACTACCTCCATAGCTAACTACATCCATAGCTAACACTTCCATAGCTAACTACCTCCATAGCTAACTACATCCATAGCTAACACTTCCATAGCTAACTACCTCCATAGCTAACAGTTACATAGCTAACTACCTCCATAGCTAACACTTAGCTAACTACATCCATAGCTAACTACATTCATAGCTAACTACCTCCATAGCTAACAGTTACATAGCTAACACCTCCATAGCTAACTCTTCCATAGCTAACTACATCCATAGCTAACTACCTCCATAACTAACACTTAGCTAACTACATCCATATCTAACTACATTCATAGCTAACACTTCCATAGCTAACTACATCCATAGCTAATACTTCCATAGCTAACTACATCCATAGCTAACACTTCCATAGCTAACTACATCCATAGCTAATACTTCCATAGCTAACTACATCCATAGCTAACACTTCCATAGCTAACTACATCCATAGCTAATACTTCCATAGCTAACTACATCCATAGCTAACACTTCCATAGCTAACTACATCCATAGCTAATACTTCCATAGCTAACTACATCCATAGCTAATACTTCCATAGCTAACTACATCCATAGCTAATACTTCCATAGCTAACAGTTACATAGCTAACAACATCCATAGCTAACAGTTACATAGCTAACACCTCCATAGCTAACTTAGCTCAGGTGTCGTGACCCATAGACTGATCATTAGTCCGTTTGGACGCCGTCTTGTCCAATAAATGACCTCCTGACAGCACATGAAACACTAAACTCACACAGTCACGGCAGGCCTATCTCCATGACAACAGAGCAAACTCTACCTGCTGATGACGATCTAGTAATGCGGCCAAAGTTTGCCAAATGACTTTTCTCAGCTAATCTCTAAAGATAACGTGTTGACATCAACAAAGCGAGGGAATGTGTTGAAAACATGAATTCTCACTGTGAGTTTATGGGCTGTGAGTTCATTCGTGGACTCTTCACTTCACCCTCAGCGAAGCTCCCGAACATGAGAGCTGAACTGGAGCCGGCTGAATGAAATGACGGCGGCAGAGCCGAGCTGTGTGATGTCTGTGTGGTATTTTGAAGAGCTCCTGGCGACCAGCCTCACTCGCTTAATGAGCTCTAATCCTCCATCAAACACGCAAAACTGTCAATGCTGTAAACAAAGACGACAAAGCGGTGGCCCATCAGCTGTCAGTCAGTCACAGCCTCGGGTCGAGCCGGCTGTTACTGCACCAAACACGGCGCTGGGGCTGATGGGAAATAAAGACATGAGGGTAAAGACTGATTCCAGGAGTCTGCTTCTCAAAACTTTATTTAAAACGGGAACTTGTGGCTTCCTGTGAGGCCCTGAGACTTCTTAGCCAGACGAAGGATCGTCTGTGGGACGAGGAGGACGCACTCATGGATAAACATCCTCGTTTTCTTTCCATCTGAAAGGTCTTCAGCTTGAACAGATCAGGGTTTCATCCATTCATAGAAAACACAGACGTGAACCACGGACGTGTTTAAGACTCAACGTTTTGAATCATTTTTACAGAACGAGTCACCGGTGCTTTGTTGGCCCGTCCGTCCTCTGCTGAGGACAGTCTGAAAGACTTCAAACTGTGGGACGTCCATGTATTCAGCAGAATCAAGATGCAGTTAGCCTAGCTTAGCATAAAATCTGGAAGCAGGAGGAAACGGCTGGCCTCATGTTTGGTAGTTTGATGGTGAACTGTCAGTAAGTGACCGGTCTTTCTGTCTGAAGTCAGACTGCTGTCAGCGTTTATCTGCTGTCCGTCTCATTAACGTCTCTCTGTTGTGTATTAAGTGTAATTATCGTCACTAAACCTCGCGAGTGCACGTCAGTCGTCCTCCAGCTGTCGCTGCTGACGGCTTCAAACAGGACGTCTCGATGCTTCCGAACTTCATTTTCCTCAGCATGTGAAAGTGGGCGACTCAGCTGTTTTGAGAGCAGGTGCTGGCTGGTGACAGACGCCGTCGGGACATTTGACTGTCACCGTTAGCGACTGGAAACTGACATCCCGTCTGAGCAGCCTGATGGGCGGCTGTTTGTATTCCAAACATTCACATAATTGATGTTTTTGTGTTTTTTCCCTCCGACATCTGCTCACCTGTACAACAGGTTGGATCACATTGTCCTGAAAACTGTGTGTGTGTGCGTGCGCAAGCGCGTGCATGTGTGTGTTACTTTCACCTTTTTACAGACGCTCAAACAGGTGCGATCATTGTCTTTTGTCATCACAGGATTATTTTGTGATCGGATCAAAACTCGTTTTCCTTCCTCAGATTAATTTTCCTCCCATCATTGAAGAAACCAGTGAACTCATCGTTTCTTCACAGTCAGCAGAAAACCAAGCCTCTCCTGTTGTGTGTGTCGTTAAATCATCATAATAATCAAAATACATGAATATTTACATAGGCTGAGGCTGGACGATCGCTCCGAAGACACAAAACGATTCAGTTTGACCTCTTTGAGACAAAAGAGTCTTTACAGGGGACAGTCAGCGAAGGTAACCTTTGACTGTCAGTCATGTGACGCAGAGGCGACATCACGTCGCTCTAAAGCAGCAAAACCAAATGAAGTTTGTCCCAGAAGAAGCTGCTGATTCACGCGCTCGTTAACTCGCTGCCTGCAGACTCATGAGTGAGCAACCAGCAGCTGCTCACGAACAGGAAGAGCCCGAGGAGCGAGACGCCGCGTGAAACGTGGAAAATCAAAGTTCTGAAAAAACATCTGTTTTCTTGTTGTCTTAGTTAAAACTGGACGATGAGTCCGAAGTCAGAGTCAGTTTTCGTGCCTCACTTTAATGTTTTTTAACATTCTTGGCACAAACAGGCTTCCATACAAACTCTGTGTGAACACATGAAACGATTTCTTTCCCCTCAGCTCTCAGAGCAGAAACGCGCTTCGCGAGGCGGCGATCAGACGGCGCAGTCTGGACGGCTGCATCAACATCAGACTGAATGTTATTTTCTCCATGATTAAGTGTAATTATCTAATCATTGTTCTGCTCACTCGCGGCAGCTCTCAGCCGTCATTACACTTAATTAGAGCTCTTTCAGTGATTCATAAAAAAAAAAAAAATCTTTTACTAGCCGAGCTCCGCGGCTGGAGGCAGCCTATCATTTCCCCCGAGCTCCTCTCAGCCAATCGCAGACGCCCGTCCAGGTGGCGGCGGAGGAAGCGCTCAGGGGGCGAGGCCGCCTCCGGGCGCTGACTCAGGATCAGCCCTTCCTCCCGCCGGCCCGCTGGATGTGGAGGCTTGAGGCTGATCTGGGAGCAGCTGCTCTGTCCGAACCAGCCCTTCCAGTCTATAAACGCAGCTCGGCGTCGAAACCCGTCATTAGCCTGTCATGGCGGTCGTAAATCAAACCTGCTGGCTCTGTTGTCATGGCAACATCAGGCAGCCACAAATCAAGGCGGGATGTTTGAGCCAACAGGCCTCTGGCAAGCTGCGGGGGGGGGTTAGAGAAAGTGGGGCGGGGGGCGCTGCAGGTCAGATGAGGTGTTTCATGGAAATGAACCGCTGCTCAGGACACGGCGGGACCGCAGTCCGTCCACGTCCTGCAGGACAGGCCTCCATCTGTGAGCGTGCTGATGTGGCGTGCAGAGCCCGGCTCAGGTGAAGGCCGCAGCACATTAATCACCTGCCTGCTCATCAGCGCAGGAGTTTACCTGGCAGTTACGAGGTGGAGCCGTCAGCGCGGCTCATAAACGCCGTGTGATTATCGATGGACGTAAATCACGCTTTTATGGACGTCCCCGCTTCACGGCGTCGTCTTCTGCCAGCTGCTGCTGCGTGCGCTGAAGAGTCACACTGAGATCTAACAGGAAGTGAAGCGACTGCTGTGGAAACACCTGAGCCCGTTCAGGTGACACTTCACAGGCGAGAAGACCGGAGAGAGCCGAAAACTGTTTATCAAAAACACCACTGTGTGTGTGTGTGTGTGTGTGTGTGTGTGTGTGTGTGTGTGTGTGTGTGTGTGTGTGTGTGTGTGTGTGTGTGTGTGTGCGTGCACGTGTGTGTGTGTGTGTGTGTGTGCACGTGTGTGCGTGTGTGTGCGTGCATGTTTGTGTGTAGGTGTGTGTGAAGCTTCATTAGAAACCAAAGCCACACTTTATGTTCATTCATTTTCTGTCAGTTCAAGTACTGCACTTAAATACTGAGGTACAACTTTGAGGTACTTTTTCTCTTCATGCCACATTTATCTGCTTGCATACTTTTACTGTAGCAACATTTTCGATGTAGGATTTTTACTCGTAACAGAGTATTTGTACTGTGTTTAGTTGGTAGTTTGACTGCAGTGAAGGATCTGAATACTTCCTGCAGCGCTGACTATAAACGTCCATAAAAGTACGAGTGGGACATTTTTCATCATACAGAGACGCAGTTTGGGAACTTTACTGTAACCTGTGTGTGTGTGTGTGTGTGTGTGTGTGTGTGTGTGTGTGTGTGTGTTCATATAAAGAGTGAGTGGAGGAACACTGATGACTGGAAATCCCCTCCGTCGAGCCCCGACATCATCAGCGTTTCTCCTTTTCTTTAACACACACACACACACACTCACACACACACACACACACACACACACACACACACACACACACACACACACACACACACACACTGTCACTCGTGAGGATACTGAACACACAAACACGATCAGCCTGCAGGATTTTCTGATCCTCGTCTCGTCAGTAACCAATCAGGCGCCTCAGAGGATCGATACTGGGAATATCTGTCCGCTCATCGGCGACCTGATCAGTCATCAATACTGAGTGCGGCGCGCGGAGTCACGCGCTGTGGCTGTAACGCAGCAGCAGAGTGAATAACGACACACTGGGATGTTAATTGCTTCTATTTGCAGCAATTAAGTTGATTTGTCTGATTAGAGGTTTCATGACGAGAGGCTGAGTCGGTTTGGATAAATACTCACATTAACATCAGAGGGCGCCCCCCCCACCCCCCATTCAGCACACAGGTGATGGATGCTCGATGCTAATTGTAGCACTCCACTGATTGGAAGGCTGCACCCTCAACAAGTGTGAAAGAAAAGGTTCAACAGCAGGAAAACAACAGTAATTATCAGCTGGTAGCAGACAGACGAGGCTGAGCCGTGTTTGATCAACAGAAGCCGTTTCCATGAGGAAAACACCAGTTTGAGCAGTGACCGTTTGCTGTCCGCTCACCTTCAAACCGTGGAGGTGGTTAGCATCAGCTAACGTCGTGTTCGCTTCGCAGTCAAAGAAACGGGCTGAGCTTTAACAGCGTTAGCCTGATCCAGCTGACGCACGCGGTGTGTGAGGTCTGATCAGTGACACTGACAGCGTTGAATCCCGTGTGATCCTCGCGCTCACTCAGAAATTAGTTAGCATGGGCGGGCGAGGCTAATCTCGCGCTAAGCGACAAACGCTCGCGATGTGCCACTCTGCGTCCGCTCAGCTGGACTCATTCAATCAATCAGTGTCTGTCTTGTTTTGCCGGTTTGATAATTGAATTTAATAAGCATCAGTAACAGCGCGGCTCACCTGGACTCACCTGTCAGCATCGCTGCTGTTCCAAACAGTCGGCTCGCGGAGGAGATGAAGAGGAGTGATAATCAGTTTCTGTCAGTCGTGCACCTACACGCCTCCACCATCTGCTCTTCATCTCAGCCTCGCGTCAATACTGAAGCATTTCCATGGCAACACCGCCAACATACAGGGGGGGGGGGGGGCAGGATTCCCCTCATAACATACCTGCCTTTGTTCTTTGTGCTGTCGATGGTTTCCTGTGAAATCATTCGCTGGTGATTAGACGATGAGGATGATGAAGATGAGGATGATGAGGATGTCTGTCTCTTCAGGTCTGTTCTCGTGTAACGTTGCAGGAGGTCTGACACATCAGTCAGACAGGAAGTGCTCACCTGATCTGATCCTGTCTGACACAAACTGACCTGAGATCAGCTCAAAGTCAACATGTTTAATGCTCTTCACTGGTTTCTGTGAATATCTGCTGATTGTGAGTCTGATGCAGCGACACGTCTCACAGACTGAAAGAAGGAACGCTCCAGAAACACCTGTTTGATCCTTCCACAGGTAAACAGTCACAGGTGAGAGGATCATGATTGGCTCATAGAGGACGGAGCGAGTTCACCACTTTGTGAACACATGAAGGATGAAGGAGATGAACACGTTTGTTTGCTAATGTCTGATTCTGGTTTTACTCGCAGTGTTCAGACGAACCTGATGGATGGGCTGCGGTCCCGCCGTGTCCTGAGTGTTCCTGAACCTGCCTTCAGATCTGAACAGGTGAGTGTTGCAGGTGTGTTTCTCTCTAAATGACCTGCAGAGCTTCAGCCAACGTCGACGTCTGCTCTGCTTCTCTTCTGTGTTGATCCTGCAGAGACCAGAACCAGCAGCAGAGCTGGAGGAGGACCAGACCAGGAGGCCGGGAGACCAGGAGACCAGGAGACCAGGAGACCAGGAGACCAGGAGACCTGGACCGAGCCTCTGCAGGATCAGGGTCTACCTGTGGACAGGTGAGACGAGCGTTTCTGTCTCAGCGCTCACACACTCACACGTTTCTGTTCGTCATTGTGACATTTTAACACCTTTAAAATCATCTTTGATGGTTTAACTTTGTGTTTAATTATTATTCATTCAATTAAAAGTGTTGAGTTGTATTTAATTCTTTAAATGTCCTTAATGTTGCTCCTTAGTTTCAACTAAATATAATAATAATTAATACAATAAAAACTCCAGTAATAAATTCTAATTTCCATTTTTGTTCAAAAAAGGACTGAAATTGTATTTTTCTTTATTTCTTTCTATCAAAATGAAGCTGTAATTTTCTCTCAGGTAACATCTCAGAATCACAAATGAAACCACAAAACCGTTAGTTTATTTAATAAAAGAGGAAAAATCACATCAGATTCCAAAGACGTGAACAAAACGTCTGATTTCATCTCATTTTATTTATATTTTTTCCAAATCTGAACACAGGAAGTACAAAGCTTCTGTCCATTTCCTTCCTCAGAGGAAACCAGTTGTACAGTTAGTGCATTCGATCCTAAAACGATGAAAAAATAGATCTGACTAAGAAGAAGAAGAAGAAGTGCTACATAAGGAGATGATGAGGTAAATCTGTCAGGAAGCAGAAACAAACAGATGAACGGATGCAGTGAGAGACACAGACGGACACACGGGACAGTCCACACGTCCTTATTATCATGTTATGTACACGTCAGATGCATAGAATACTTTCAGATCCTTTTTACATAAATACCTACATCTGTTTCTTCTTTCAAAGACACAAAAAACGACCAGCAGAGTGAAAAAGAAACCCGTCCAAACTGCTCCGGGATCAGCCGGTGTGCGACTCTGCAGCCCTGCCGCAGTGCCGCAGAGCAAGGTCGCCGCTGCCGCCGCCGCTGCCACCGTGCCACTGAGCAGCGCAGACAAACCTCCAGAGGAAGCAACACAAACACTGCAGTGACGTCACTGTGTGTGCGTGTGTGTGTGTGTGTGTGTGTGTGTGTGTGTGTGTGTGTGTGTGTGTGTGTGTGTGTGTGTGTGTGTGTATGTGTCCTGGGTGACATTTCCTTCATTACCATGAACATACACACACACACACACACACACACACACACACACACACACACACACACACACACAGACTGGTGTGTCTCGCTTCTCACTCGGAGGTTCGTCCAATCAGCTCGACAAACGTCACCAACAGATTTCAGGTTCCTCCGACAGGAAGTGAAGCTTTTCAAATTAAAAGTCAGGTGCCATCAGTCTGTGATGTTCAGCACATTCCACCATTGACCTGCGTCCTTTTAGTGTCTCCTCCACACTGACTGTTACTGTCCTACATTTCCCAGAATGCTTTTCAACACAAGCAGAGAGTGAAGAACTCTGAGCCACGTTTTCTACCCGAATGACTGAAGATGAAGATCTAACGATGATTGTTTAGTGAAAACCAATGTAAAGACTGACTGACTGACTGACTAACTGACTGACTGACTGACTGACTGACTGACTGATCAGCTGTTTGAGGGACAAAATGACGAGCTGACAGACGTGAAGCTCTGATGGAGTCTGGGCTGTGCAGAACATCACGGTCTGATGCTCGGAGGACATTTGAAGTTGAAGAGACCTCCTCGTCTCGTCTCTCCTGCTGGAGGAGCCTGATTTCCCGTCTCTCTCTCTTTCAGACATGTTGTTCAGTCGAGCAGATTTCCTGCGAGCCCGACGCCGTCTGTCGCAGACAGACGCTCAGAAACCTTC